>NC_054537.1:86523144-86573144 GCF_017654505.1 Polyodon spathula
ACAGTACAGATTATTATATTAATGGTGACAGAATATGCAACGTCGTATGCATTATTTGTCAATATTGAGATTTACAGTCTTAGCTACAGTCTGAAATGTGTGTGTGTGTGTGTGTGTGTGTGTAATATATATATATATATATATATATATATATATATATATATATATATATATATATATATATATATATATAATTTATTTATTTATTTATTACACACACACACACACAGAGAGCAGGTTTTATCGTTTTAATGAAAGCTGTATGATGAAGAAATACTTACCATTCATGACTGACTCAGCATCATCATCGTCAAAAGTGTCAGTGTATTCAGTGCACTCCCCTTTGCTATTTTCCGGGCTGGAGATCGCCATAGGTTCCATAAAATCCAAGATCCATGGTGGGTTTATCTCTCACCTGCTGCTCAGTATTTCCGAGAGTTCTCGGACAAACTTGCAGGTTTTCACCAGAGGTAACATGGACATAAAGGAGATAGCTGCTTCAGCATCCAGTGCTCAAAGAATATCACAGACGTTTGCAGAGCTTTTTGAGATGTTATAGTAATAAATAATGACTTGGATCACATTATTGAGGAGTTTGGTGATAAAACGAGTGATCGGGAGAGTATCTACATCTATAAAGAGGTATGTGAAAAATACAGCGAACAAAGGGTGGGGTTTGGCTGTTGATGCAGGACTGTCCTTTTGCTATTCAATACCTTTTAAACCTGCTTTACTCTGGGGATGGGGGAGAATGTAAAATGGTGTGTGTGAAAATAAATTGGACCTGACAAGTGCTGAATAAGTAGACCGCTAAGGGTTAATTTCTGCATCGTCCCAGCTGCTACCCCTTAAAACCGACATTGTTCGATCTACTACGCTCGAGCTAGTAGAGGTGTGGTTTGAGCTACATCACCGCATTGACGCGTTAAGGCTGGCCCAGGGCCTGCATTGGGTTCACACATGCAGATAGGCTGGCCCTGAGGCGGCATTGGTACTTTAGGCTGTATCAAAAAGCTGGTCTAAATTTCACCCGGCCCAGGGTGAACAGGGTGCAACTCCCATTCATTTCCCAGAACACAGTCTCTAATCCAACTCTGTACCTGCTGAAACTTGTGCACCTTCTCAGACTGTACTTCATCATGCAGAGCAGATGCGGTCCACATGCCACAATGTTATAGGCCAGGGGTACTGAATAGGTGGATTCGCGGTCCGGATTCGGACCGAAGTACATTTTGATCGCACTTCACAAAGACCAAGAAAACAATGACAAGTACCTGTGCTGCAAAGGCCATTTTTAAGTAGCTTTTCCAAACCGATTAAAAAATATTACCGGCGATAAAACATACAATATAATGCTCTTTTTAAAAACACATATGAGTCAACGCATATTTGTGTTACTGTTGATATTCCTAACTCAGGGAAAGCACACAATATGGTACCATACTGTACTACTCGTGTGTACGAAACATCTTCTGCGATCCAAGTCAGGCTTACAACACATGCAGTTAAAATGTTTCCTGTCTTAAGTATCTGCAGATTACATTGTGTGTGCGGATATTCTTTCTGCAAGACGAACATTATTGTTATTATTATCAACGTTCTGTTCTAGCTGATGCAAATCTTTGCATCTCTGTATTGCTGTTGCTGAGTTCACCTGTAACTCAAGTTTCTTGGGACCTGCCACTTTTCCCACTCACTGTGAGTATTGGCCAATTATGTACTGAATGTAAAATTACTGTATTGTTTTATTATTTGTAAGATGTATTTTTAATTCACTTGAAAGACAAAAGCATAGTGTTTTTTCAGTTCATTTTGTTCTTTTTGTGCTTCAGTTTTGTTTGCTACAATGTTCTTTGTTTTTGCAATGGTGAAACACAATGTTTGACTGCAAACACAGACACATAAGAATACAGTAGTTATACAGTGCTGTAGGAACAATTCAATAATTGTTAGTTTAATATCTGGGTTGATTAGTTCTCTCAATAATATTTAAATTGATGTGTTTCAAAGATCGAGGATTTACTATGAACAGACATTCACGCGCAGACACAAGGAATGGCTAATCAGTAGTAGCTTTTTATTAAGTGCACACATAATAAACAGAAATCAGAAAAGTCAGAAAGTAAATCTGTCTTTAAGCACAAAACACAATTCCAAAGCTCTCGCTACATTCATGATTGACTAGACGGCAGTTGAAATATGACATCTCCTGTCTCCACACAAACAGCTGCTTCGAGCAAGCAAGCAGGCTGTGATGTAGCTAGTCCCTCGCTCTCACACACACACCCACATCCAATGCACATAGTACATCTGAGATAATGCAGACAATCTTAAGAATATATCACATTAAGCTTATTAATGGTATATAGATTAAGTGTATGGCAAGTTTACTTTTAAAGAAATTCTTCATATAACAAACAATATGAGGTAGATTACATAGTTACTTCATCAAGTTTCACTAAAAGTTATTTCACACGCTAGGTGTGCAAACTAAATAATTAATAGTTCAATTCTATGTGAATGTTACAATTCATTAATTTAGTTCCATGAAAGGAAAATGCAACTGGAATTATACTCAGCGGTTCCTTGAAGCTTAGACTTTTGGTCCGCTGGTTTGGAAACTCTTGAAGTGTCCAGTACATACTCCCCTTTCATCAACGAAGTCTTCAATCCCACTTTTGGATAAAACTTTGTAACAAAGTTTCAATTCTTGATAGAATCAACAAACAGCTGCATCAAAGTCTCCCATCTTCGGTATAGGATCCACACAGTGGCCGTCTGCTTCGTTGAATCTTTAGCTAGCAGGTAGCAGGGCACAGTTTCTTTCGGATGCTGTGGGATTTAGGTGAACAGCAGACCCAGACTGGTTTGTCTGATAACAGTCACTGTAAGTGTTACGGCAGTCTTCTCGCCGGACCTCAGTCTCATTGCTTGTGGTCGTTGACTTGCTTGCAGCTTGCTTCCTTGTCTCGGGTCTGTTCCAGGCAGAGTCCCGTCTTGATTCTGTTTTTAGTCCCAGTTGCAGCTTTGCTTAGCAGAGTGACAGCACCTTGTTCAGCATTCGATGTGGAGCACAAAATGTTCAGTTTCGCTTAGATTTTTATAGTCTATTTCACTCTGCTGATTGGCTAATTTCATGAGGTCATTTGTGTATCTTGCCTCTTTAAACTCCTTTGATGTTTTAATGTCCTTTTCCACCGGGACATCACCTTGCGTCAAAACGATAATTCACACGTGCATCAATAATCTATACATAATTCAACTGTCCGTTCAGCCTAATCCAGTTCAGGCGCCGGTCACCTAATCAGTAGGTCATCTAGTTCAGTGTGTCTGCAAACCAAAGGCCCCTTTCAAGACACAGCAGTTTGCCCTGTTTCTCAAGACACACAGTTTCATTAATGAATTCAGTTACATTTCTAATGTTCATGTATTATCATATTCAGGGTATATGTCCTACAATGCTATGTTTATAGTAGGGAAAGAACTCCTGCAGGTGGAAAGGGAGAGATTGCGATTTAAAAAAAACAATAAGTGATGAATTCTATAATGGAAGATTCGGAAGTGAGGCATGAATGTAACATGGAGCAATATTTGGTGTAAGACTGCCACCCTGTATTATAAGCAGCTCTGGTGTTTTGTGAAACTGCTTTATTCATGAGATCGACTGCAGATTCAGATGTCTGGATGTTGGGAGAGGCTTGATTTAGTACAGTATGAGGTCCTTGAACTCTGTACATGGATGCGGTAGGGGGTCTCCTGAAGAAATAGTGTGGAATTTCTGTAAACTAAAATGAGAGAGTGAGTCAGCAATTATTTTTTTGAACCCGGGACATGTTTTGCTTGGATTCTAAAGTTCCCCAACACTGAAAACCAGGTAAGTTTTCTCATAAGTTTCATGATTGTAGGGGAAGATGATCTGCCTTTATTAATGATAGCTGCTGTGGAGAGGTTGTCGCAATTAAATGTTATGACCTTTTTTTTGACCATTTATGCCCCCAAATTATGGCTGCAACAATAATAGGATCCAATTCAAACAGTGCTGAAGATTGTTCTGTGGAAGGTAGGAATGAGAATTCAGGGGGCCAGTTCCCGTAGAACCTCTTGGAACCTGCAATACCACCGAAGCCCTGCGAGGGGGCAGCATAGGTATAGAGACCGAGAGAGTCTGCAGAAGTAGGCAAGTCATTGTAAGTTCCAGTTGGAGGAGGGACCATAGTTTAATATCTGCCCGGCACCCCGCATTGATCTTGACGTGGTGTTGCAGTTCGACACAGAAGATGCTAGTTTTAACAGAAAAGAAACAAATGAACGTCCTTGTGGGATGATCCTTGTAGTAAAATTAAGATGACCCAGTAGAGAGAGAAGTTCGCGTTTAGTACATGATTTTCTGTCCTGAAAGGGTTTTAAGATGTCTGAAATACAACGTAATTTGTCTTGAGGGAGACGTGCCTCCATTTTCTTGGAGTCCAGTTAATTCCTGAGAAATTCCAGGCAGGTGGTAGGTCCCAAAGTTTTCTCCTCTTTTTCCTAGAGGAACTCAGAGTTCGGAAAATGTGGTTATTAAAATACTAATAGAACGAGCAGGGGGCTGATCCTTAAGGTCCACTAGTAGAAAGTCGTCTAATAGATGGAGCACGAATGGCAATTTGAAATTAAGTAGAATCCAACACAATGCTTCAGATAGTGAATTGAAGATGAGGGCTGCTCCGCAACCAAACGTAAGGCGAACTGAGAAATATAATTGTTGCTTCCATTGAACTCAAATAGATGCCATTGGGAAGGATGAATGGACATGACTTTAAATGCATCTGCGATATTAGCCTTGGAAAGCCAGGCCCCTTTACCTGCTGTTTTGATACAATGTATAGCATCATCGATTCTGGTATAGTGTAGAGAAAACTGATCAGGTGGAATTAGGGCATTAATGCTGGAAATAGAATCTGAATGGGGTGAGAATAGATCGATGATTAACCCATTATTTCCTGAATAGTTGCGACCCCCAGTGAACTAATATACTAATATCATGAACCCTTTGGAAGTTTCTTTCTTAAGCAAAATCTCAACAGAATTGGGATCTTTCAGAGCAGATCTTAGATTACTGCAAACATGGGAAACAGTGGGAGGAGTTAAAATATCAGTAGGGAACCCATCATTCAGACCTGAAATAATACAACTAACAAAAACTATCAGTGTGATCTGCGAGAGCCACATTCTCATAAAAGTTATTGCATATTTGTCTCATGCCAGAAAAGAGAACCTGTCTCCCTCGTTTGTCGTTAGATTAGGCTGGTTGAATGAGCAGAGAAGGATTATAAAGACCCCGGGACTGGCGAGGTAAATTAACTGAAATTGAGGTTGGAAGGAACTGCTGCTTGGAACTTCAGGCAAGACATGGGATTGCATTGCTGGTTTAAAGCGGACTGGGCTGAAAGGGGGCAGAGGTTAGTTCTGTGAAAACTGAAGCTGCAAACCATACAAGTGAAGACCTTCAGGCTAGCGAAGTGGCTACAAAACAGCTCATTGTCTAAAATGCCCCAGTTAACCCTGATATTAAGTTGCTCCAGAATTGCAGTGAACTTAGCTGAAAAAGATTTGTGGTAGTCGTAAAAAGCTGAATCTCCGTATCTCATGGACAAGTCGGTTACAAGACTAAGCTAGACGTCCAGCTCCTGACGGCATGCGGGAAATGCATCACAGAGAATGTCTCTGTATAGACTGAATTTAGTAACAAACTCTGCCAAAGTAAGTTTTTTGAACAACTGGGGGTCTTTGGATTTCAAAACGATTGATACTTCCCCGCAGTCTAACATTCTGTTGTCATGTACCTCGAGGGAACAGATAAGCAAAAGGACTAAATTTATGTCCCTACCTTCTTGGATTTGAGTATGAAGGCTGGTGTGGGCAGCAGGGAATCTGGGTTGTGGGAATCGGAGCTGGGTATTGCTGTGGAAAGATTAAAAGAAGGGCCGGAATTAAGTGGGCTTGAACAGGGAGCCACGGCTGGAAGCGGATATGGAGTGGCGACGAAAGCCGATGCAGAGGAACCGAGAGGTGCAGGATGGCATTCAAGGTGGGAGAGTCGAGTCTCCAGTCTGGAGATTGAAGCTTGCATTGTTTGCAGGGTTTAAAGGATGTCCGCTTTAGAGACAGAGCTGGCATGCATGGGGGACTTAAGGCTGATGCCAGGGGAATCAGACTCGGCAGCTTGAACGGTGGAGGCCTCGCTGGGTGAAGACTGAACCGTAGACTTGGAGGTTGATGCCTTGGACTGATTTAGCAAGGAGGAAGGACCAGCGGTGTAAGAAATATTCCTGGAGTACAGAGTACTGAGAAGCTGAGGAATTTTCCATGACTGGTATTTCTTTTTTTTTTTTTAATTGGAGCAGTGCATTGAAGAGGCATCCGAAATGTTCTCTTATGGCTAGGTCTAACTGGAGTAGCTGGACACTCAGGAGCTGAAACACGACTACCAGATCGAGGAGTCGAATCCATAGTGCCATGTAAGCGTACCGAACAAAGAAATGACAGGGGTTGTGGGCAGAGAGACCTATTTAACTGGTCAAATTGGTAACGTATGAGATTGATGGATGGAGTCTCCTTTCAGAAAGACAACAAGTTTCCAAATATTTATTTGAACCTTGGACCTGGATATCTTTAGATAAATGAATAATTAATAGCTCTACCGTTACCATACCGTTTACCATGAAATGCAACATGCAATTTATTTTCTGTTTGTTATTTGATTAATACAAAAATCCTGTGGTTTTAAGTTGTGACTTAAGTGTACTATTATTTAGTTATTTTTGGGGTGTTATTTTATTTAAATAGATTGACTATGGATAATAAGAAGTACGTGTTCTGCTAGTTAAGTGTACTGAAATGTCTTAAATGGAACACAACTCTATTTTGTCAAGAATTTGGCTACTGTCAAATGATAATATTTGTATACATAATGTCCAAGGAAATGTCAAAATTAGCTTTCTTTGCATATTCTCATGACCTAGTTTGGAAAAGTCATAACATTGAATTATGAGAAAATATATAATTGTAAAGGCTAAGTAGGAACCTACAGTAGGATGGCTCAAATAGACTTTTTCTGGTAAAACAAACTTGGCCAACACAGTTTCAAGGCACTATCAGAGTACTTCAATGTTCTGAGGGAAGAGAGGGGAGCTGATGGAGGATCATTGATAATTAACAGTATCTCAAAAGAGAGTTAGGTTATTTATCTCCATAACACCATAAATATGCAGACGTTTTAAAATAAACTACCATGGAGATTTGTTTTAAAATGCTATGTGCCGAACTTAATAGCTTACTGAACCCCCCTGTGGTATTTAGAATGTAAATTTTTTATTTATTTATTTTTTAATCAAAGTGGTTACATTATTATTGCAGGGCTTCTCAGTGGGATAATGCTGTTGTAGCTGTTTCCTTTTCCAGCTTTAAATTGTACCTCCCTGCCTTTCTGAAACCATGGAAGCAGAATTATAAAAACAATGTATTATGTACAGTATAAGTGATTTGCAAATGCCTGCACATGTTGGTCTTGGCAGTGTCATTTACATTTCTGAGTGGACACCCTTGGCTCATCTAGAAAATGACCTGCACTTTTTGACGAGGACCCACAGGGCTTGCTGCATTGGCCTTTGCATTCTTGCTTAGGGCAGAAACCTTTCCCCTCATTACGCTTTAGCGTCCCCTGCTGGTCAGGTGCCCAACAAGTCCAGACGGAGACATTATAGGCTTGCCCTTTGCCTCCAGATTGGCAACAACGTCACTCTTTGATATATAGGTCTCTCTTTGATATGTAGGCCTCCTAATCTCTAAGTGGGTGGAAGAAGTGAAATGAGGAATGCAGCATACTATACCTTGTTTTGTTGTGTTGCCAAGGCATATGCAACTTTAGTTATCAAGAACGTATGCCATAGGCAACGTTATGTATAGTTGACTGTTTTTAGCTTTCTGTGTACTTTTTATAAAGCCAAACGCTACTCCTCTAAGTTACAATTTCAAACCATTTTATGTCCTCTCTTTTAAAAGGCTTGATGTTTAGTAAACGTTCTGGATATTAAAAGAGTCAGTGAATAAAGCATAGTTTCTTCTTCATTAGCCTGGCAACAATAGATAGCCTTAAGTGGAATGGAACTAAATTACAAGTGGCGGTGGTATTTTGTAAAGTCAGAGACTAAAGTAAAATGTATTCTAATTTAAAAGCACCGTTTGTTTTGCAGGGTACACTTCCTTTTAAAATGTAATTTAATATTTTTAATGAGCACTTTAGGAAATGAACTGATAAGCAACACCCATATTGTCTAAGCATTTTCTTTTTAAAGTTATGTGCTAAATTTAAAAGCTTATAGTAGAAAACATGTTACTTTATCTTTGCATTATCTTGTGTTGCAGATGTTGCTGTGAAATATTTTTCAACATAAATATTTGTTTATTTGTTTTCACACATCATGGATCATAGCATCCACTAGGAAATAAACCTGAATGCATGTTTTAGCTTTTAGGAAAGTGCAGTTGACAATGGCAGCACAGGCATCCAGGTTTTTATTATTTTATTGATAAATGCAATAACAGTACAGATGCAATACCAAGCACATTTATGGAACCTCCATCAGTGATTTCACTCAGGGGGGAGTTGTACCTTCGTAGGGCTGTGGTTTACACAAAAATGCAATCAATCAAATCATTTTTAAATAGGGCCTTTCATAGTGAGCCATCTCAAAGCGTGTCACAGTCAAATAAGCTTGCAGTCTTCAAACTAAAATTATATTTGAAATGGTACTGTACATGTCAAGGTAAGACTGTCTGAATCTTCTTTGCCAAACTAACAGTCATACTGTTCAGTTAGCAGCCAAAATATGTGACCTTCAGCCTGTTCTTTGCTTAACCTCAAAGTGAAAACTGATACTGCAGATAGTTGGAGGATTAAAGTAGATATTGAGCCAATTGAAAAGAAAATCGTTTTTTGTTCCTAAAAATATTTGAGTTTGAAACTTGCAAATACTTTAAAGGTGTGTTATACATCTTATTTTCTTTACACTTACAGGGGTTAATAGCTAATTCCTTAACTCGTTCCTGTCTAGCATTTGCTATCTACAGTAGGTCTTGTGTGCTGCTTTGAAAAAACAAATGTTGTTTGTATTTTCATTAAAAAATTTTTTAAAAAAGCTGTAACACAATGTAATTGTACAACCAGTATATTGCTTTCGCCCTATAGTAGGTAATCTACTACTGGTACTGATCTCATTCTGTGTTTAGACTCCTGCTGGGGGATGTTGGTTAATAACTAATTTTATGATTCAGTTCATTAACTCAAACAGCAATGGAGATATGAATTCAGGTGTTCCAACTGAGGCTTTGTTGTAAACTACTTGAATTAAATTGAAAGTGTGTCAGCCAGACATTATTATAATCCAGCATTATGGATTGGGGTCAGAAATTACATAATGCGTTTTGTATAAAAGATCAAATATGTTTCGAGAACAGATTTTAGAAGAACGTGTTTTTAACATAATGGGGACAGCCGTACTGTTGGCAACATACTGAACTACACTTTATTTTTTCTCCTCTAGCAGGCATCCATCCATCAGTTAGCTGGCAGTGGGTCTGCATGCTTTCATTATTCTGGTTCCCTGGTCTTTGTCTTAACACTGCATTTAGAATAGACAGGTGCATACCAATATTCTTTGATTGGCTACAAGTGCCAGACAAGACTGTTGATTGGCTGTTTGCAAGATCTTATCATGGTATTCATAAATCCCGACCTTACTTATGTCCTCGGTTCTTGTTATAGCTACTCTAAGAAAGCTAAGTCTGCAATAATGAAAATATGATTGGTAGGGATATATCATGTTGTTGTTTTGCATTATCTTTTCCTTCCAGTTTCATAGTTAAGAGCTCAGAATGTACTGATAAGGCTTAGATAACCATCACTACTTTTTTTGTTGCTGATCGGCAACCTTAAAATCATTCACAGGTCTGCCAGCTAACAGTAATGGAAACAATCCCCTTTGTACTTTATCTCGGGAAAGCCTTGGAAAAACTACTGTTTCATCATTTCAAATGCAAGGCATGTACTGTAACTCCCAAAAGTTCCCATGGGGTTATTTATTTGGTTTTATAACAGTAGACACACATCAGCAATACAGAGCTGACTGCACTTGGTGGCCGTTACAGGTTTCTAGTTGGCAGATCTGACTGTTATATCTCATTCTGAACCAGCTGTGACAAATCCTCTCTACCTGGGTAGCTTCATGATAAAACATGTCACTGGTCCCAGTTTCCTAAATTTGATTGATTAAAAAGCTTTTTTAAACATTTTCAGCAGTGAACAGCATTCCTCACAGATGGGTTTGTTTTTCAGAAGTGTGACCTCCTAGTCAGTGGAGCAGAGGCTCAACAGCATTATGCGTCTGGGTATTGAGCAGCGCAAGTTTCTTCTTGTTCCAGATATGTACCAGTGCTGTCTGTAAGCACCAATGGGTCTGCACAAACTGCTTGCTTATTATTTGACATGCAACTCAAAGCAGCTGAAGAGTGTCATCCCACCAGCTTTAATGAGAAGGAATTATTTGAGCTTCTTCATTAGCTTTGACAACATTACATAGCACGAATGGAAAATGAAATGCAGTCTTCCTGTACCTCACTGAAGTATCGATGTTCTGTAATGGAGGCCTTGATGACTGAGTGTCTAAAGGCTCCTACTACATCCTGATGGAGTTTATTCAGAAGTCTATCTGTTTATGTAACTATTGTTATATGTTTGTTTTTCCTTAAAATATTTGTCTATTTTTGTTTTGAAATCCACATTAACAAATTAAAAGAGCATGTAATAAGTCCATTCACAGATTTGTGTGTAAAAATGTTTTCGTTTTTTTATGTAAGACAGTGAAGACATTGTGGTGGCACTTATTTTTAGTGTTCTGTTACAGATCATTGATAAAGAAATCAATCCTTTTGTTGAGAAATGGGAAGAGGCAGAACTGTTTCCAGCTCACAGAATTTTCAAAATCCTAGGCAACAGCGGTTTTCTTGGAGTAAACAAGCCAACAGGTACTGTGCATTTAAATTATATCCTGACCAGTTTGGGAGGGGGGTGCCCCAAAATTAGTTTAATCCAGCACTGGTAATAACATTCAGTGGAGTTAACTCTATAGTTCAATATGTAAGCAGTAACGCACAACAGGCAAATATATAAACAACACATTTACACACACGTTTTGATTGAAAAAGATATACATTTTGTGAACCAGTCTAACAGCTGTATTAGTTCATACAGCGATCTGTCAACAGAATGTATGTGACCTAAAAAAATGAGTTCCGCATTGTCCATAAATTCTATTTATGGACAGTCGTGATTGCTAGGAACCAATCTGGTTTGCATAAAAATACAGTTTACCCCAGCTTAAATGTAAAACCATTACCAATGCTGCATCATTATATTTACAGTTTAATTGTAAGTGTATATTCTTAATTTACTGTATAGCTGTAATAGTTGTTAACTGAGCATGTGCATTGTGAACTGATGTCATCAACGTGAACATTTTCAATACACTCCCAGCACTAAAATGTTTGCAAAAAAGGAAATTGAAAGACTTTTAATCAGACACTAAAAGACAATGATGTGCTAAAATGAACGTGATACGTCAATAACGATTATTGTTCAGTTTTCATGTGGGCTAAAATTACATGTACCTATGTGAACAGACTATTAATAAATACAGTTTTCAGAATGAATATGGTAATCTAATAACAATTGCATTTAATTCTTGAAAGTGAAAAGGGGTATTTTATGAATGTGCATACTGTGCATTGTTTACCATTTACTGTACTGTAGTGTTTTTAGTAAGAAAGAAGCGTGAAGCATGTATGCTTAAAACAGACTAGCCCGCAACTCAATTTAAAATTGCAACAGTGTGGTTGAACCTTGACCAATCAGTGGCTGCCATCGCTAATTCTGCAACAATGTAGTTAAACGCTGGGCAATCATTATGCTGTTATCTGTTCTCCTCCCCTATCTTCTGCCAGGTGTGCTCAAAGACCCATGGGGCACCTGCACAGTAAAATGGGAGACCAATATTAATTTAAAAAAAAAAAAAAAAAAAAAAAAAAAAAAAAAAAAACAGTAAGAGGCAAGAAAAGGTGTTCTAAATAACTCATCTTAAGTCAGTTTTGTTGTAAACATCAGATTTTGTTTTTGCAGAAATGTATTTATTTATTTATTTTATCACTGTATTGTATTTTAAGAAAGTTTTCACTTTGGGGAAATTACTGCATAAATCTTAATAAGACTGAACTGGCGCTGCATTAGAAAGTGCTGACTGTGTCATTTAATGCATTAATGCAGGATTTACCCTGTGGGAAACACAGGGTTGCAGAAGCTGTACGGTCACTACATTTAATGTGGGTAAACATCTAATACTAACGTTTAGCAAAAAATGTGTTCTACTTGCCAGCAATTTTATAATAATTTCTCTTAAGAATTTTGAATACCAATGTTTTTATACAAAACCATTTTTTCAACAATGTAAAGATCATGCAAGACATAGGATAATTTATTTATTTTCTTCTTAATCTGTTAACCAGATTAAAATGTGATTCTGAGAATTGTTACACAACACTTGTGCAACAGTTGTTACATTTAACTTTTTTGTACTCAATGCCGCAGTGTTTTTTTTTTTTTCTTTTCTGTATCTAATTTTGGTATCTACGGTATCTTGCATTCTTTCAAATCTGAGGACAACATGACTGGTAGAATCTCACTGTTCCAGGTTTATTACATCGAGATGTATTTAATGCAATAGAAAAAAAAAATCAGTAGGATTGTTCTTTGTAATTTGGCTTGATATATTGGAAAACAAGCAAGCTGCATAGTTAGGAAAATACAGCTTTATTTAGTTATTGCTGTGCTGATGGGACATTTTTTGCTTATTGTGTGAGCCATCTATTTTGTACACTGGATCACAGTTTTTTTTTGTTTTTTTTTTTTCTACTTAACCTGTGGTGCATATGGTCATTTAATCATACTTGGCACTGCAATACTAAAAAACAACACAAAACAAAGTTTAATATTCATGGTCTATTTTCTGTTGATTACTAAACATTTGATTACATGTTTCAGTTAAAACCCCTGGTTTACAATGAATAAATTATGCTGTGGATTTTAAATCAATAGTTACTATTTGGGTGAGACTAGAGATTTATTGCCACTTAAATAGAGCTGGTTTCAGATCCTTAACTCACTGTAAATGTAAATTGTATGTAAATTAATATCTTGGAAATTTCCAACTGGGGGTCTGGCATGCTCAGTTATATGTCAGGACACTGAATACAGTATTGTTCTTGTATAACAAGATATTAACTCAAATGTCCATAATATTTTGTATTACGCAGTAATAATTATAAATTGCTTTTAGCTGCTAACAAAAGCACTAAAGGTGCAACGCTCCATATGTGTTCGACATATCCTCTTATTTGACCTAAAATTGTCTGCACACCCAGCATTCTATAACAGTACCAGACTTAGCACACTGTCTCAATATGGGGTGCCTGTGATTGCTATCTATTTCAACAGGAATGACCATTCCATTTCTATTCTGACAAGACTGCTTCCTTAGTTTTAGCATAACCGTTGTCTACCCCAGGGTTAAAACAAGCCTATAAGCACATTGGGGTTAAACTCTGAGCCAGGCTGTAGCATGTATTTGGACGGAGGATGTTGCAGCTGCTTGCTTCATTTTGGTCATCCATCTTACTGACTTGCACTACATTAACCCTCTCTTCCATTTTAAATTGTTTCCCCTTCTCTCTGTATTCTCTCTTGGAATCACTTTCTGACTCACACACAATGTGCTTCAGAAAGTGAGGTCAGGTTGAATTATAGGGGAACATCCATGCATTCTTGTCTCATTTGCCAAGCCAAAACCACTTTGTTCTTTCCATTCCAGCTCTGCTCGCATGCTGTTGAAGGGGTATAGATGGCTTATATCAAGCAAAAATAAAACATGTCCTGGATTTCCCATCCTGCCTGATAAACCTTGCTACTGTTTTGGAGATCACATTAAATTCTGGCATAAGTTGCATCATTGTAAAAAAGTTATCTCTTTAACAAATGGTCTTCTTATCTTCTGGCTCTTTCTGTGTAATGCAGTTCAGCTGTGCACTTCCACAGCAGCCAGGGCTCATCTCGTCTTGCTTGCTTTCTCCACTTTTTTTTTTCCTCTATTGGACAGGGGTTGGATTAATTAAACTGCATCTTCACAAAACATCCATCTCAAGCCGTTTGATATACCCTAATTATCCCACTATATGTGCCAGGAGAAGAGCATGTCGGCAGTACATTACACAGACAAATATTAATGCTACATTTAATATTAATACACAGGTGGAAGTACACCAGTGTCTGCAGTAATGTGTACATATTTTGTATTGTGCACTTAATACTTGTATTACATTGAAAGCATTTAATTAATCATTTATCTTTACAGACATGGACAGTGAGTGAACAGGGATACAGTAGTCTCCGGCTAAGAGAACACCCCTCAGGAAGCAAGTGAAGTGTTCTCTAAGACGGAGTTAGCCACCAGAGACAATATGAATCAATATATAAATAAATTCACATGTATTACTTGTCATGACGCACATGCATCAACGTATGAAATGAACCGAATAAGTAAAAGCAAAACAATAGGCAAGGGTATGTTAATAAACTATAATAATAAAGTAAGGGACAAACTAACATTAATTATATTAAAACAAAACAACACGGTCAAAAAGCTTAAATTGCTATGTACTATGAAATTAGCTGGCAGGTGTGTTTCGGGCTATCTCAATTGGTGTTACTTAGGATTAATTTAATGTTAATAAACTAACTGTCGAACTAAATGAACACAGCACCCCTACACATGTTAAAAAAAAATAATTAAAAATGCAGCAGCGACATACAAGACATGCACATTATTTAACAGAATGGCGAAGCAACTCGCCAGAACTGGAAACGACTTGTGTCTTGTTTCAAGAACTCAAACAATTTCCAATCTTGTGTAGCAAGAAAAACAGCGGCACATTTTGCAGTTTGTTTACATGCCATTTTGTAGCGATGCGGTGCACTCATGGAAATCACAATACAAAATAATTAAATTACATGACAGCGGTTCTGGAAAGATTTAATAAACCAACCAGTGTCCCTCAAGACACTCTCGCGATTACAAGTCGCTTTTTTACAAAACAGTACTATATCTGTTGTGAACGAATTGCTCTCGGTGCCAACATGGTGTAATTTTAAGCGAAGTTCCTGTTCCTAGCTGGAGCATTTACAATGGGGAAAAATCAGTTTCAGCAAAAGGGTGTTCCCTTAGGTAAAGTTTTCTCTTAGGAGGTGATCCTATATGCGGAGACTACCATATATATAATTGCATGGGTCATTTCTGGTAATTGCATTTTATGTAACCTGCTGCTCACAAACTACTTATAGTCAACTAAATACAGTTTCAGAAGATCATTCTAAAATAATGTATATCTTATATCCTAATCATTGGCACACAAATCATTGCTTTGGCCTTTGTGCTTCAGTTGGTTAGGGAATAAAATGGGGTGGAGGTAGATTGCCTCGCCTTAACACATTCACCCTTACTGCTCAGGTGCCCGGATTGTCTAGGCAGATACAGTAACTGACTAAGGGTCACATCGCCAGGGTTCAGTCGCTTGCTAACAAGAAGAGATTCGCTTACAATGGTCACATGGCGCTCTTCAGCCCTCCTAATAAGTAGATTGCAGTGTCACATGACAATCACACTGGGCAAATGTATAAGAAACCTGTTGGAATAATAAATTAAGGCTTGTTAAAAAAAAAAAAAAAAAAAAAAAAAAAAAAAAAGAAAAAATGCTTTGTGAAATTGGCCAGCTTTAATGTTTAAAGAACCGTTTAAAGTTTTCAGGGTGCATTTAATTTCAATATCAAGCTCATTAAAGTGGCTTTAAAAAGAATATGAATAACCTTGGAAATATAACGGTGACACGATAAGCGTCTCCTTTTAGGCGCTGTAGAGTCAGGATTAGATTGCATAAAATGCATTGCAACTGCAGAGCTTATAGACTAAGAGTCATTCTTTTTTTCTTTTTTTTTATTGGGGGTTTTCACATTTAATTTTAAATGTGAGAAACCTTTTTTAGTTTCTGATGTGTAATACATGTAAACAACTTGTAGAAACACTTTCTGGTAATAGTCAATGTGGAAAAAATACTTGGGTATTACTTTGACCATAAGTGTAATTTAAAGCCACTTATAGTGTATCATTAAAACACACATATAAAGAAAATCTAAATGTGAATAAGGAATATCCGCTAGCATCTAATGTTTAGTGATGTGATTACCCTTGTTACGGTAAGAATAAACTAAAATTGATTTTTTTATCATCTTTTTTGAAATGTTACGGTAAATTGTGTTCTGCTCAATTTCCGTTGTTTTGTAAGACATGCTGATAGACCATTATCTTCTGCTGTTCATCAGGTGTGTCTTACAGAGTCCTCTGCAAAGCAAAGGCTCTGTTCTAATGAACACAAAACAACTACTTTCTACTGCAATATACTGTGTCTGTAGAAGAACAGCAACCTATTGCACCATTTGCCTGCTTGTTTTCTATTTATTTATTTTCACTTTAGCTTAAAAAATGTGTGCTGCCCATTTAGATTAATTGAAATTTCCCTGTTGCTAGCCATAAACTAGAAATATGTGTGTGTGTGTGTGTGTGTATATATATATAATTTGTCATTAGTTATGAAATAATGATCAGAATCTAGAAATTCAATTTCCATTTAATTAAATTCATTTATACATTGAAACATTTCCTTGTTAAAATAATGTGTTGCCCTTCTCTCTCTGGAAATGTTGTTATATAGCAGCATTATTAAAGCAATTTGACTGTCACTGGTACATTTTCCTCAACAGTACATCATCATCATTTAGATTTTCCATTTTTGCAAGAGGCTATGAGGGCTGTTTAATAATGCATCCCTGAAATTATAATAGTAAAAAATATTTGTTTGATGGCAACACACCATACACTAGGATTGTGCTATGCTGTGCTCCAGAAATAATAAAACCATGCACATGTTATGCCAGGAAGCAGGGAAATGAACACTATCATCTCTAAATCCACCAGGTATGACCAAGGCCACAAAATTACAGTTATAGTGTAGTATGCATGGGGGAAGGCAGCAGCAGGGCCGGTAGGTGACGTAATCACATACAAAGACATGAGCCCGATATACACTCCTTGCAAAGGAGTTGGCTCTTTTGTACAGCAGTATTGGCGCTATGCTTTAGAGCGAGAGGTCCCGGGTTCACGCCTGCCCTCCTCCTGTGTGTGGATTGCCTCACACTGTGTGGTGCACCTGCCTGAGTTAACCGAGATTGCTACATTGATGTTAGCAATTGCATACAAGTACCCTGGCACGCACTCGTCAGACTGCAGCCTGGTGAGCAAGTACGGGACAGACTTGAGGCTGGGAGGGGAGAGTGTAGCGTGGACGGGGGAAGGCAGCAGCAGGGCTGGTAGGTGACGTAATCACATACGAAGACATGAACCCGATATACACTCCTTGCAAAGGAGTTGACTCTTTTGTACAGCAGTATTGGCGCTATGCTTTAGAGCGAGAGGTCCCGGGTTCACGCCTGCCCTCCTCCTGTGTGTGGATTGCCTCACCCTGTGTGGTGCACCTGCCTGAGTTAACCGAGATTGCTACATTGATGTTAGCAATTGGATACAAGTACCCTGGCATGCACTCGTCAGACTGCAGCCTGGTGAGCAAGTACGGGACAGACTTAAGGCTGGGAGGGGAGAGTGTAGCGTGGATGGGGGAAGGCAGCAGCAGGGCTGGTAGGTGGCATAATCGCATACAAAGACATGAGCCCGATATATGCTCCTTCCAAAGGAGCCGGCTCTTTTGTACAGCGGTATCAGCGCTATACTTTAGTGCGAGAGGTCCCAGTTTCGCGCCCGCCCTTTGTCTGTGTGTGGATTGCATCTCCCTGCATTGATGTGCCTGCCTGCGTTAACTGAGATCACTACAATATTTTCTGTTACAGTTTCTGTTTCGTACTGCAATATGTTTGTCACTAGTTGGGTGTGGTGGGGAATGAATTCAGCTGACCTGCTTACAGAACGAGTAAGACATTGTGCATGTAGGAGCTCTAATTTAACATTTCTTGTTTTATTTTGATTCACAAAAACTCACACGTCTAGTAATGAGATTTATATATATATCTATATATATATATATATATATATATATATATATATATATATATATAATATTGCTCACGTTGTTTATACGTTGGTATGTCAACTGTTGTCTTTTGCTATGATTATACTTTCAAAGTAAAAATGATATATCCTAATTTGTTTATTAAACAGACTCCAGACTAGCTCCTGTATTATAAGCATTCAGCCAGAGTGCTTGTTTCCTTACAGGTGTCGTTTTTGCACGCTATTACAAGTATCAATGTCATAGGTATCACTTATGTAGGAATTAGCAAACCGGTCCACCTTCCCATCTTCAGACACTACACCAACATTAGACTGTTGTACATTCATTTACGGTACATTGTTAGGGAAGAAAGTAATTGTACACCTCGCTGCTAACACAGGAACAGCAGGTCATAAAGGTTTCTGACTACCATTGCAATCCGAATGAAAGTGCAGATGATAATTGCTTATTTTTTAACATGAATAATTCTGATTCCTAATTTGATGCGAAGTTTGGAGAAGGCACATTTTAAGGAAGTTATTACAATCACCATTTAGAGCAGGGGTCTCCAACCGTCGTCAATCGTAATGTTTTTAAGAGTTATTTCATGTTACTTTTGGTCTACAAAATCAACTTCATACCTTTTTAAATTGTATTCACATTGTTCTGTACTGTAGGTGGGAAATGTATGGAACAGGTGCTAAACGAAACCCACAGAATTACATGTAGAATTAGCCTCCGTAGCCTCTTATGATGAGCGGCCTTGCACATATGACTCTTCAATTTTCTTGTAGTTATTTATTGATTCATTATGTGCCAATTACACTGTTTTTAAAATTCATTTAATGTCTGCATTGTTCTTTGAGCTGATTGTTGCAAAGATATACTGTGCCATAAATGTAATAATTTTGTAATTGTCTTCATTACCTGCAATTAGTGAAATGGCTTGCAGGGGATTTACATTAACTGCAAATAAGATAAGAGAGTAGATGCGTGTTCACGTGGTTAATGAATTATTTATGTAGTCCTTGGTATAAGCTGAAAACTGTATTGTCTGTAATCTTCATGGTTGAGGTGATTTAATATTATATTAATATTACAGTATATAAGTCATATTTAGGTGTCTGTAATTCAGTGGCACTTTAGAGTAACCATGTTTCCCATAGGTATCCCAGGATTCATTAGCTCTTGAAACTAAGCAGAACAAAAAGAAAAAAAAAATTATCTTGAGCTTTTGAACATTTCCACAATAACTTAAAAAATAATTGATTTGATGGAATACATATTATGGCATGTCTTGTATAATTCTGTGTACTAAGAGCTTGCTTTTCTTTCATGGCCCTAACATGTCCTGGATGTTATTTCCCTGATGTCTGCTCCAAAATATGACCTCTTGGCTGAAACGTCACTGCCTTCTATTAGCTTTACTCAGAAGAAAGATAGAGAGAAATGATAATACCTCAGCATAGGAGCAACAAAACCCAGAACAACTCTGAATGAGAGCAAACGCCATAGAATAATGAGGGGGATGTAAATGTCAAATTTGAATTGTTACCACCTGGCCATGAGGACTCTTACACACTCATTTAGGTTTTATTACACCATTTAAAATAAATAAAAATCCACTATAACGGGAAGGATCCAGAAATCATTGTTTTTATCAAACATTTTTCAGTGCGCTTTCATTTTATTTTGAAGTAATCGGGCCAAGGTTTTTTTTTTTTTTTTTTTAAATCAAAAAAGAAAAATGAAAATGGCAGGCGAGATGACCTGGCAGTCTCAATATTTACACAAGTAGTTTCAAGTAAGCAAGCTTTTTTTTTTTTTTTTTTAAATGTAGCAAAGTATTGGTTAAACAAAAGTCAGTTCCAGCAAAAACATTTTACATGTACAAAAAAATCAGAACAAGGTAATAAGGGATCAGCCATATAAAGCTGCAATATCTACGAAAGGAGCAAAGTTACAAAACATTGGGGCTAACTTAGGTCACTGCTTTTTATTCATGTTATAACTACATGGCCCCTTTTGTTAACACATCTTGATACGGAAGAACCCATCATTTCAACTTGCTTTTCTACATGTGCTTTTTTTTCCTTCAGATTTAAAGTGCTTGTTTGATAATAATAAATAAAAATCTCAATAAAATGCTTTAAGAATACAGGTATGGCCAAAAGTTTAACATCACCCTATAGAATGAACTAACTTTGCTTCATAAAGTCGATTTGAAACCTACTGAATAATAATGTTACATGAACATATTGAATTAAATACCATTTTGTAGTGCTTAAATTGTATCTCAATCCTACAATTCTAGGTGATGTGAAAACTTTTGGCCACAGCTGTACAGTGAAGTGTGTGGTCATGTGGTTAGGGTGATTTCATATGTTTGCTTTCCAGAAAAAGTTTCAGTAACACAAGTTTCTTCTGTCTGCGTCACAATTGGGTCATTGAATGCAGTTCTATATGTCATGTTTCTAAATGAATGTTCTACCAGGTTTATCTTAAGAGATTATTTTAAGACTCGTTTAATGTTGCGCAAACTTTCATAGATAAACGTCTCATCACAAAGTGCAGACCATCAAGTAAATCTGGCAGTGAAACATATTCCTGTGTGGGAGTGGATAATTCAAACAGTTTCAACAGAACAAGATTTACCCCTGGATTAGTCGGAAACAGCCGAAATCCAGTTGTGTGCGACTTATCTACATGTCATGGTGGTCTTACCAAAGTTCTCTTGAACTGTATGACATGTACACATTAAAATGATTGTGAACAAGAAAGATGCTCTCATTGCACACACAGTGGCTCTCAAAAGTATTCACCCCCCCTTGGACTTTTCCACATTTTATTGTGTTACAACATGGAATCAAAAAATGGATTTAATTAGGAGTTTTTGCCACTGCTCAACACAAAAAAAGTCCATAATGTCAAAGTGAAAAATAAAATCTACAAATTGTTCTAAATTAATTACAAATATAAAACAGAAAATAATTGATTGCATAAGTAATCACCCCCTTTGCTATGACACACCTAAATAGCTCTGGTGCAACCAATTGTCTTTAGAAGTCACATAATTATAAAGTTGAATGGAGTCTACCTGTGTGCAATTAAGGTGTTTCACATGATTTCAGGTTAAATACACCTGTCTCTGGGTGGTCCCACAGTTGGTTAGTACATGTCCCAACAAAAACTACATAAAGACAAAGGAACATTCAAAGCAAATCCGGAATAAGCACCAATCAGGGGTAGGATAGAAGAACATTTCCAAGGCATTGAATATCCCCCGGAGCACAGTAAAGTCCATTATTAAGAAATGGAGAGAATATGGCACAACTGTGAGTCTGTCTAGAACAGGCTGTCCTTAAAAACTGAGTATCCGGGCGAGAAGGGCACTAGTCAGGGAGGCCGCCAAGAGGCCTATGGCAACTCTAAAGGAGTTACAGTCTTCCACAGCTGAGCTGGGAGACACTATGCATACTGCAACAATAGCCCGGGTGCTTCACAAAACTGGCCTTTATGGGAGAGTGGCAAAAAGAAAGCAATTGTTGAAAAAAACTCACAACAAATCTCGGCTAGAGTTTGCCAGAAGGCATGAGGGAGAGACTGAGACCAAGTGGAAGAAGATTTTATAGTCGACCAAAATAGAGTTTTTTGGCCTCAACGCTAAGCGCTATGTTTGGCGCAGGCTTAACACCGCAGATCATCCCTACCGTGAAGCATGGTGGTGGCAGCATCATGCTATGGGGATGCTTCTCTGCATCAGGGCCTGGAAAGCTCGTGAAGATAGAGGGCAAAATGGATGCAGCAAAATACGGAGAAATCCTGGAGGAAAACCTGCAGGTCTGCCAGAGACCTGGGACTTGGGAGAAGATTCATCTTCCAGCAGGACAATGACCCCAGACATACAGCCAAAGTCACACTGGAGTGGCTTAAAAACAAAAAGGTCAATGTCTTGGAGTGGCCCAGTCAAAGCCCGGACCTCAATCCAATTGAGAATATGTGGAAAGAGTTGAAAATTGCTGTTCACCAATGGTCCCCATCCAACTTGACGGAGCTTGAGCAATTTTGCAAAGAAGAATGGGCAAAAAATGCAGTGTCCAGATGTGCAAAGCTGGTAGAGACTTATCCAAATAGACTCATGTCATTGCTGCCAAAGGTGCCTCTACCAAATTTTGACTCAAGGGGGTGAATACTTATGCAATCAATTATTTTCTGTTTTGTATTTGTAATTAATTTAGAACAATTTGTAGATTTTATTTTTCACGTTGACATTATGGACTTTTTTTGTGTTGATCAGTGGCAAAAACACCTAATTAAATCCATTTTGATTCCATGTTTTAACACAATAAAATGTGGAAAAATCCAAGGGGGGTGAATACTTTTGAGAGCTACTGTAGGTAGCCGGTTTTACAATTGGCACTCTTAGGCATGATCCAGGAATAAGATGTAAGTGTAATATACCAGCAATGATAGTGAAAACAAACAATAGTTAACCTTTTTGATTTTATATTAATGTATTTAGTCATTTATGACTTAAAGGCTGATACTCCAATAATATTTCATTTCGATTTTCCAAGTATCCTGACTTGCATAGAAATGCACAAGTGTGAAGTAAATGTAGTTTTTAATAAATCATTTAAGAAGATAAGAACATAAGAAAGTTTACAAACGAGAGGAGGCCATTCGTCCCATCTTGCTCGTTTGGCTGTTAGTAGCTTATTGATCCCAGAATCTCATCAAGCTGCTTCCTGAAGGATCCCAGGGTGTCAGCTTCAACAACACTACTGGGGAGTTGGTTCCATACTCTTACAATTCTCTGTGTAAAGAAGTGCCTCGTATTTTCAGTTCTGAATGCCCCGTTGTCTAATCTCCATTTGTGACCACTGGTCCTTTTTTGTTTTTTCAGGTCGAAAATGTCTCTTCGGTTGACATTGTCAGTACCTTTTAGAATTTTGAATGCTTGAATCTGGTCATCGCATAGTCTTCTTTTTTCAAGACTGAATAGATTCAGTTCTTTTAGCCTGTCTTCATATGACATGTCTTTTAAACCCAGAATAATTGTGGTCGCTCTTCTTTGCAGTCTTTCTAGAGCAGCAATATCCTTTTTGTAGCAAGGTGACCAGGACTGAACACAATATTCAAAGATGAGGTCTTACTAATGCATTGTACAGTTTTAACATTACTTCCCTTGATTTAAATTAAACACTTTTCACAATATATCCAAGCATCTTGTTGGCTTTTTTTTTTTTTTTTTATAGCTTCCCCACATTGTCTAGATGAAGACATTTCTGAGCCAACAAAAACTCCTAGGTCTTTTTCAGAGTCCTTCTTTAATTTCAGTATCTCCCATATGATATTTATAATGCACATTTTTATTTCCTGCGTGCAGTACCTTACACTTTTCTCTATTAAATGTCATTTGCCATGTGTCTGCCCAGTTCTGAATCTTGTCTAGATCATTTTGAATGACCTTTGCTGCTGCAACAGTGTTTGCCACTCCTCCTATTTTTGTGTTGTCTGCAAATTTAACAAGTTTGCTTACTATACCAGAATCTAAATCATTAATGTAGATTAGGGATAGCAGAGGTCATAATACTGATCCCTGTGGTATTTGGTTATTTCACAATTTAATAAAGGAAGTTGCTTTCATTTACAAATCATGAAATCTGTTGGATGTAATTAAGACGTGATGGAAATACAAAAACTGATATTTGAAATTTCATCAGTCAGGATGTTGAGTTTGGAAATTATTTGTACACAGTCTTGTTCAAAAATCCCAACAGATTTATACCTTAATAAAAAATGCATACCAATTTCAATTGTTTTCCAAAAGTAATTAGGTTCTGTATGCTTTTAATTATAATTTAATTATAATCTACCGGATTTATAATTTTAAAACTGTTGAAATATTTAAGAACACTTAAGTAAAGTAAACAGATTTTTGGGCCAAGATTTGTGTTCCTTTATTGATAATTTATAAGAAAAAGGCTCTCAAACATAATTTAGTTTAAAAATGTGACTTATTTCAGTCAATTATTAATCAAAACTGACTATAAATAATACAGATTATACAATATTTGATTTGGGGGAAATGGTTTGACATTTTTGATAAAATTCAAGAATATGTATAATCCTAAGAAATAAAATGTTTATACTTCATACTACTGTTGTATTTCATTGGGACTATGTACTGCAAATCATTCATTCATTCATTCATTCATTCATTTTATTTAAACAGCTGTCCGATGATTGGGTGGATCCCTGTTAGTTGCCATCAGAAACATTACATCTAAATAATTTAAACATTAAAAAAAATATTTTTTTTGTGTAGGGGTATTTTCTCAGATTTCCTTTTTAAATTCATGGTAGGGGGATCCGATTTATGCTTGGTCAAGCATAACAATCTAAAGTCTGCATTAAGGCCATTTAAAGTAATATCCTTAAGACAGCAAGGGTATTATTTTTTTATAGCAAGTCATCCAAAGAAAAGTGTTATCAGCTGTATAACTTTAATACAACTTTCTTTCATTTCTACCAATCCCTGTATCCTGCACATTTAATATCCAGGAAGCTGTTCTTTAGTTTGAAACTAAATCTATCTGTCTGCATTCTATTGTAAAGTTAGAGTTGTAACTTTTTTCATAGAATATGGAGGACTTGGATTGGACTTCAGCTACAATATTGCAGTGTCTGAGGAGCTGGGTAACATTCGTTGTGGAGGGATTCCTATGGCCATAGGGGTTCAGTCCGACATGGCAACCCCAGCACTAGCAAGGTATTAAGTGCAACTTATTATTATTATTATTATTATTAGTTTATTTAACAGGCGCCTTTAACCAAAGCAACTTATAGAGACTTGCACGTGTCTGTTTGTCTCCTAATCAAGATTTTTTTTTAAAAGATCTCTCTTTCTCCCTTTGCATGAAACAAATAATTTCATTGTACAGCTGTGGACAAAAGTTTAGCATCACCCTGTAGAATTAACACGTGTTGCATCATAAAGTCAAATGCATCCTGCAGAATAATGTTACGTTAACATGTTGAATTACATTTCAAAATCTAACCTGAAATAATGTAC
Organism: Polyodon spathula; assembly: GCF_017654505.1. NCBI lineage: Eukaryota > Metazoa > Chordata > Actinopteri > Acipenseriformes > Polyodontidae > Polyodon > Polyodon spathula. The sequence continues at coordinate 86,548,481 of NC_054537.1, forward strand.
TACTATTATGGCTTCTGGTAGACTTTTGTGATACAGATTTATAGTTCCTTTGATTACATGATGTTAAATAAAATCTATATTTACTTCACATTAAATATATATATAGACACACACACACACACACACACACACACACACACAAAGTGGCTCTCAAAAGTATTCACCCCCTTGGATTTTTCCACATTTTATTGTATTTTTGCCACTGATCAACACAACACAAAAGTCCATAATGTCAAAGTGAAAAATAAAATCTACAAATTGTTCTAAATTAATTACAAATATAAAACAGAAAATAATTGATGGCATAAGTATTCACCTCCTTTGCTATGACACACCTAAATAAGCTCTGGTGCAACCAGTTGTCTTTAGAAGTCACATAATTAGTTGAATGGAGTCCACCTGTGTGCAGTTAAGGTGTTTCACATGATTTCAGATTAAATACACCTGTCTCTGGGAGGTCCCACAGTTGGTTAGTACATGTCCTAACAAAAACTACATCATGAAGACAAAGGAACATTCAAAGCAAATCCGGAATAAGCACCAATCAGGGGTAGGATATAAGAACATTTCCAAGGCATTGAATATCCCCCAGAGCACAGTAAAGTCCATTATTAAGAAATGGAGAGAATATGCACAACTTAATCTGTCTAGAACAGGACGTCCTTAAAAACTGAGTGTCTGGGTGAGAAGGGCACTAGTCAGGAAGGCCACCAAGAGGCCTGTGGCAACTCTAAAGGAGTTACAGTCTTCCACAGCTGAGCTGGGAGACACTGCATACGGCAACAATAGCCTGGGTGCTTCACAAAACTGGCCTTTATGGGAGAGTGGCAAAAAGAAAGCTATTGTTGAAAAAAACTTGCATCAAATCTTGGCTAGAGTTTGCTAGAAGACATGTGGGAGACTCTGAATCCAAGTGGAAGAAGAGTCTATGGTCTGATGAGACCAAAATAGAGCTTTTTGGCCTCAATGCCAAGTGAAATGTTTTCGGCAAGCCTAACACTGCACATCATCCTGAGAACACCATCTCTAGCGTGAAGCATGGTGGTGGCAGCATCATGCTATGGGGATGCTTCTCTGCATCAGGGCTTGGAAAGTGTGTAAAAGTCCAAGGGGGGTGAGTTCTTTTGAGAGCCGCTGTATATATCCAAACAGTACACCCTCGCTATAACAAACCTGTTGGGGTCCAAACCTTTTCTTCATTATATCGAGGGGTTCGTTATAGCAAAAGTACAATCAAAATGAACGATAAACTGTTGCAGTAAGTTAATGAGATGAGATTGTGAATAAAAGTAGAATTGCATGTAGCTGCTTGTCTCATGTATCCAGTATTCTGCCTTTGCTTTATCCAGTTCATTCAAGAATTAAAACTCAGTACAAAAACAAAAATCCTAAATTAAAGCTGATCTTTTATTCCAAATCAACCCAACATGAAAAGTTCATCAGATACTCCCTTTTTTTTCTTTAATCAGTTTTTCTTTGCCACTTGATTTTTGAACAAGCCAAAAACAGAGTGATTTTTGAAAACCTGCATTCACTCCTGGGTTACTACTTTTTTCAAACGATCAGTATAGTTTCCAACTTTGTTGCAACATAAAGTTATTTTTGTTTCGGAGGCGTAGTTACACAGCGTGCGTTTCTTATTAAGACAAATGAGTTGACCTCACTGCAGAGGTGGCATCCTGTGTGTACAGACCGGGATGGACAGTGTGTGTGTTTTTATGATCTTTTTTAGTTTTTAGTTTTATTTTTATTTTTATTTGGGGTCCAGGTTCATTATAGCCAAAGGGTTGTTATAATGAAGGGTGTTATAGTAAGGGTGTACTGTGTGTGTGCGTGTGTATATATATATATATATATATATATATATATATATATATATATATATATATATAATTTTAAATTTTTTTATTATGTCTCAATCCTAAAATTCTAGGTGATGCAAAACATTTGGTCATAGCTGTGGTACTGAAAATAACCAGTATGTTTTTCAAAGGTATGGCTCAGCAGAGCTGAAAAAGGAGTTTCTTCAACCGACTATTGCAGGAGATAAAGTGGTGTGTCTTGGTGTGAGTGAAGTTGGAGCTGGCTCTGATGTTGCAAGTATGTGTTTCAATAGCCATAGTTGTTAATAAGTGTTAAAGTTTGTCTTATACACAAAAGCAGTCCCTTACTTTGTTATTTTTACATTCCAGTTTCCCATGTTACAGTAAGGCTCACAGCTTAGGAAACCCCAAGACTAGCAGAGCACTAACAATAGTCATTTTGATGTCAAAATCAACATTCAGTGTTATTCTTTTAGTGAAAGGAGACAACTGCCAACACTTTGGTGAAGGCATTTGCAAGTTCCTGTCCTTTAGGTAACTGATTCTAGATATGCTAATACAACTTTAGCATATCTAGAATCAGTTACCTAAAATACCAACACGCAAATCAAATTCTGTAGCCTCTTGGTTGTCGCATCATTTCAGGTATCAAGACTAAAGCTGTGAGAAAAGGTGATGATTACATAATAAATGGTGGGAAAATGTGGACCACAAATGGGACTCAAGCTGACTGGATGTGTCTTCTGGCAAATACCAGCGATGGACCGCCTCACAGAAACAAATCCCTAATCTGTCTGCCAATGAACTTGCCTGGTGAGAAATATATTTGTGTAGTGATTGCCCTGAACTTTTAATTTAGTTTTGTTTTGCTGAAGGCAATGAAGATTTTAAGAATGCCAAGTGCATGCTCATAACTGTAGAACAATGAATGTTTTTTGTTTTAAAAGATTCATATCTATAACTATTGTTTGCCAGTTAAGTCCGACCCAAGGTTAAATGGTGATAATTTTGTCCAGGCTTACATTGTTGTATTTGATTTACATCTATAAGCAAATCCTTTGAAAGGGTTATGCAGCTCTTTATTAAAAAGTAGTTGCAATTCATGTAACTTTTTATTTTTTGTCCATATAATGAAGGGATTCACATCACTAGAAAAATTAGTAAGATCGGCATGAAGTCATCTGATACTGCAGAGATCTTTTTTGATGATGTCCGTGTTCCTTGCAAAAATCTCATCGGGGAGGAAGGAATGGGTTTCACATACCAAATGCAACAGTTTCAGGAAGAGCGTTTGTGGGGAGTGGCCAATAGTAAGTTAAGTAAACTTTCTCTTATCCTCTGGGAGCAAAGCATAAAAGACTACAGTTTTCAGTCCTGGAATGTACTGTAGTTCATAAATGGACTAATAAGGACTTACTACTTGTAATTGTACATGTAGGCTCAAGCTTGGAAATATATTCTCCATTGCTGTAATTGTTAATGTGTCGTAATGTATTTTGTGCAGAGGCAGAGGTACAACCATGCATTCTAATAATCCTGAAATTGGGAACATTAATGCTATCCCCCATATTTTAAATAGTTGACCTTAACAGATTGTTTTGTAACTGTGCTGTATTCCTTATTTATTTTTTAAAACATATCAGTGTTATTGAAATGGCAGCAGCAAATGACATCTGCATTTCCTTGTGATCTTAATTCTCTTTGTTGTACAACAGATTAATCTGAGGGGACTCATAATTGCAGTATTGCACAACACATGTATTAATTTCTTATCTACTGAGACAGTAGAACATATTCCTTACATGTACAGTGGCTTGCGAAAGTATTGACCCCCCTTGGATTTTTATTTGGATTTCGTGTAATGGACATACACAAAATAGTTTGTTTAAAAAAATTCTAAAAAATAAATAACGGAAAAGTGGTGCATGCATATGTATTCACCCTCTTTGCTATTAAGCCTCTAAATAAAATCTGGTGCAACCAATTACCTTCAGAAGTCACATAATTAGTTAAATAAAGTCCACCTGTGTGCAATCTAAGTGTCACATGATCTGTCACATGATCGCAGTATATATATACACCTGTTCTGAAAGGCCCCAGAGTCTGCAACACCACTAAGCAAGGGGCACCACCAAGCAAGTGGCACCATGAAGACCAAGGAGCTCTCCAAACAGGTCAGAGACAAAGTTGTGGAGAAGTACAGATCAGGGTTGGGTTATAAAACAAATATCCGAAACTTTGAACATCCCATGGAGCACCATTAAAGCCATTATTAAAAAATGGAAAGAATATGGCACCACAACAAACCTTGCAAGAGAGGGCCGCCCACCAAAACTCACGGACCAGGCAAGGAGGGCATTAATCAGAGAGGCAACAAAGAGACCAAAGATAACCCTGAAGGAGCTGCAAAGCTCCACAGCGGAGACTGGAGTATCTGTCCATAGGACCTCTTTAAGCCGTACACTCCACAGAGCTGGGCTTTACGGAAGAGTGGCCTGAAAAAAGCCATTGCTTAAAGAAAAAAATAAGCAAACACATTTGGTGTTCGTCAAAAGGCATGTGGGAGACTCCCCAAACATATGGAAGAAGGTACTCTGGTCAGATGAGACTAAAATTGAGCTTTTTGGCCATCAAGGAAAACGCTATGTCTGGCGCAAACCCAACACCTCTCATCACCCCGAGAACACCATCCCCACAGTGAAGCATGGTGGTGGCAGCATCATGCTGTGGGGATGTTTTTCATCGGCAGGGACTGGGAAACTGGTCAGAATTGAAGGAATGATGGATGGCGCTAAATACAGGGAAATTCTTGAGGGAAACCTGTTTCAGTCTTCCAGAGATTTGAGACTGGGACAGAGGTTCACCTTCCAGCAGGACAATGACCCTAAGCATACGCTAAAGCAACACTCGAGTGGTTTAAGGGGAATCATTTAAATGTCTTGGAATGGCCTAGTCAAGGCCCAGAGCTCAATCCAATTGAGACTCTGTGGTATGACTTAAAGATTGCTGTACACCAGCGTAACCCATCCAACGTGAAGGAGCTGGAGCAGTTTTGCCTTGAAGAATGGGCAAAATTCCAGTGACTAGATGTGCCAAGCTTATAGATACATACCCCAAGAGACTTGCAGCTGTAATTGCTGCAAAAGGTGGCTCTACAAAGTATTGACTTTGGGGGGGTGAATACTTATGCACACTCAAGTTTTCTGTTTTTTTGTCTTATTTTTTGTTTGTTTCACAATAAAAAATATTTTGCATCTTCAAAGTGGTAGGCATGTTGTGTAAATCAAATGATACAAACCCCCAAAAAATCCATTTTAATTCCAGGTTGTAAGGCAACAAAATAGGAAAAATGCGAAGGGGGGTCAATACTTTCGCAAGCCACTGTAACTAATGTATATGTCTGATTAGAACATCAGTAGTATTAGTCAGACTGGAACCTTTGAGTATTCACACTTTGTTCTCCCAAAACTATAAAGAATACCTAGTTTCAAATTCCTTTGTCATGGTTTTTGTTTTGTTTTACTGCCCCCTTACCTTTTTATAGTGTGTGTAGTTATTCTGTGTGGTTCATATTTCAAAATAAAAAGTAACAAAGGCTAGATCAGCCATACAATAACTGATCTGTTACTTTGGATAAAGTTTTATTTTTTCTGGCAATACAGTGTTATGCACTAGATTGTGCTGGAGAGTAGCTATATACAGTCACTTTGTCTGATCTAACCTGTGTTGCATATGTCCATGGTAGAACTGAAGAGCATCTCCTGAACTCCTTGTCAAAGGAAAGTATATTAACAGAGACATCCTCAAAATGAAGAAAATTCTGTGCGTATCAAGAGAACCTTCTATAAAACAGTGATAAAAGATCAGTAACAAAATTATTAATCCATAGCTATAACACTAAATTTTTAGTAATACTAAAATATATAGATTCCCTGGGTAAGTCAGTAAGAATGTGGACATAGGTCAAGGTGAGCTATTTCTTCACAATACTGATGGTTCTTATTTTTTCAGTATTTATAATCGTGGCAAGGGACAAAAGTTACTGACATCCTTGTTCTCTTTGTATTCTGTAGTTTTGACACCAATGCAGACTGTAATTCAGGAAACCATTGAATACACCAGACAGAGGAAAACTTTCAACCAGCCAATCCTCCACAACCAAACAGTTCATTTTCGTTTGGCAGAACTGGAAACGGAAGTGGAACTTCTTCGCTCGCTCCTCTACCGCGCCACTGGTATGTTCCAGTTAGCTTCCTTTGTTTCAACTCTTCATTTTTGATAAATGAGTAATGTAAGCAGGAAATATGATAAATGCTGTGGTTGGGATTTCAATTTTGATTCAGGCCCGTAGTCATTTTTCCATTGCTAACTAGATGCATGTATTTGTTTTTTTCTTTTCAGCTATGTATGTGAACGGTACTGATGTAACCAAGTTGGCTTCAATGGCTAAACTGAAGGCAGGGCGTTTGGCGCGTGAACTGAGCGACAGCTGTCTGCAGTTCTGGGGAGGAATGGGGTTCACCAGTGATGTTTTTGTCAGCAGGTTCTACAGGTAAATGACCAGAATCGACTCCATGGTAAAGGGGTGTCACTGTATTTGTGTGCCATATTACATTACAGGTAAGCGGTAAATTGATGATGTGTGTCTGTAGATTAAGGTACATGGTACAGTGGTAGCCATTCACACCCGGACGCATACTACCAGGAAGTAAGCCAACCCATCCAACAGCCTGCCTGAGTTACAAAGCTAATATCCTGTACTGGAATTCTGTGGTTCCGGCATGTCCATTGTATAAAAGGAACCGGAAACTTTCCCAACACAGCTCTTTGGTTTACTAACACCTGTACAACAAAAAATAGCATACCACAAGGTCTGTAGAAAGGCCTGTTTTATAGCATGTAGGAAATCATATGTATTTCTCTGTTGGAGTCAATGGCCAATTTCCCTGAAAAGTTTTGTCAGATTCAAGTATTAAAACTGAAGCATTACATCATTAGCAACTGACATGCAATTTTATTTTCCTGATGTATCACTGGACTCTAGGTTAGAAACCCTTTCTCAAAATATACCTCAGCATGACTTGGTTCTTTTAGGCTTCACAAGAACTAGTTATGTGACTTCATCTAAATCGCTTCTAGGAAAGGCTGTGTTTATTACAAAGTATGTGTCATTGGACTCTAGCCACATAGGCTTTGTTTTAATGCAGAACAGATGTAGATAGCAAGTGGTAATGCAAAATACTGGGGCAAAATAATACCGGCATCAGTTATGTTATGTGAGGTCGTTTGACTTCATTGTTTCAAGATTAAGAAGACCTAAGTGGAGCTGCATGCTTATCATATTTGGAATAATGGAATAATCTTAAAATGAAAGCTTTGGTTTATTGGTTCAGATAATTTAATACATGCAGTGTTCTGCCAAGTTATATTTTATTTCACCCAATAAAGCAATGAACTTTGGGGTTTAAGTGAATTTGCTTTTAAAAAAAAAAAAACCTAAATAATGCTTTGCATGCTCCACAACTAATCCCTTTAGTATAAAAGAACAGCTTCAATAACATTTCACCTTATTGAGAGATACATAGAATATAGCAGTGTTACCAACTATGAAGACATTGTCTAAGGCAGGTGGGTCTGTATCATTACGATGGCCAAGTTAAAACAGTGTGGCAATAGCGGCTATGTTCACCACCCTATGTTGGAGCTTAACTGGGAGAAATAAAAAATGCAGCTGTACTAAACAATAGGACAGTAACTCAATGTCCAGTCTCAGTACAGCAGAAAGTCACACAACCTCAATATCTTGGTAACCAACGTATTTACTATAGAATGCAGGGTTTAAATAATGTACAACATTGCAAATATGGCACTAACTCAAATGGTTTGAGATACTGCATGAGACTTTGACACTGTAGATACAGCTGTGTAAATAACTGGTCCAAAAATGTTGCCTGAATGTGTTAATTTAAGCCTCATATCTATGCTACTGTAATACTGCCATTCAGATATCCAGCTCCTACTCCACATGATAATCATACTGGCTGTCTGCAGTCATTCCAGTGAATAGTGCTGTGGATGATTGACACACCGTTTCTAATATTGAAATGGTTAAAATGCTGTTCATTTATTATTCACATACAATAATTGAACCACATTTTAATGCTGTTTGTACACATGATCACTGCAACCAGAGCTCCAGGTCCGGGTTTTGGTTATTGAGTAATTTACTTTACAATTTCGACACTGAGTAAAATGCAACATTACCTTGAAGTCACGAGTACTTTCAATAAACACTGTACCGCAGCCGTTTAATCCTGCCTTAATATGAATACAAATTTAGTGCGGGAAGTTGCTACTCTCGATGTAGTTCGCTTGCTTTAAGTCAAGAGACACACTCCCTAAACATTTGAAAACAAAAAAAATTGTCTATATATATATATATATATATATATATATATATATATATATATATATATATATATATATATATAAAAAATGTTTTATTTTTTTTTTTTTTTAAACTGTACTAATGCAAATGAAGAAATGATAATATTTTTTTATTTTTATTATGGAAAATCCAGACTTATTGCTCATGTGTTTCTGGCTACATTTAGCTGTCCCGGCATTTCTATGATCCAATCTCCAGCTTCATCATGCAGGGTATTCCCAGTTGACCATTGAGACGCTGGGAGCCAAAGAGGCACAAGAAGAGTGGGAACTGGGAACAGTAGTCAAGCTGTTCAGCAAAATTGCTCTGTGTATTCTTTACACATTTAAATATCAGATGTAACTTCATGTTTGTTCAATGCATAAAACACCCAGTATGCCCATTGACCACCCTAATGTAGCCTATAAGCGTTCCAATGACATCCAATTTCATTTTAAGCATGATCAAATGAAAACTGCATTTGCCACGCTAAATGTGTATAGATTGTCTATTGCTTTTTCTTTTGTTAGCTCACGTGATGTGCAAGCGCAATTTGCAGAAAGGTCATTGGACTGCACTTATAATCGTATGAGAGGTCTGCACAGGTGTTAATAAGTTGTTTTTTTTTCTGTCTATCCAGGGACTCAAGGCTGATGTCCATAGGAGCTGGTGCAGATGAAGTCATGTTGTCTATTATATGCAAGTACATGGAAACTCTCCCAGGCAAGAAGTAAATTCAGCCAAACAAACACCACACTAACAATAATCTACCATTGCTAATGGTAGATTACAAAGAAATCTTATAACTGTCAATGGTTTTGTTTTTCTTCTTTTCAGTATATGCATGTACTACCAGTTTTAAAAGGTTGTGTAATAGTGCCACTCTGTAAGGGTTAAAATTTGTTATTAAAAGTTTGTGTTCAAATGTGAAGAGAATCCAAAAAATCCAAAATGCTTTAAAATAATGAATGTGTTAAGTGGTTTGAGAATGTAACTGTATATTTTGTTTGAATAATTATTTCCATTGCATTTCCTCCTAACTTAAAGACGAATAACTAGATGCGAAGCACTTCTTTCAAGCTAACCTGAAGGTACAGTTAATTAATAACCCTTCTGTATAACACATATTCCTTTCCACTAAGTTTTAGCAAGTCTGAATACAGGATGATTCATGAAGTAAGTAGGCCACTTTAGCATGACATTAATTATTAAGTGTACAACTTGCAGCACACAGTCAGGGCAGCATGGGTAAAGAAATCCAATAGGGCCCCATGTGGTCATGGAGAACATCACCAGACATACAGTAGATCCCATGCTGTATTTTAAAATGTTGATAAATTAAGACTTTTGACCTGTTGATCCTTACCACATACAATCTATTGAAGTAAATTAAGGCATCATGTTGATTGAAATAAACTGTTGAAATCCCACTGAGAACTCATTTTTTTTCTTTCAAAACAAAGTTAAAGAAAATATGGCACACTGTGTATAGGTGTTCTGCTCAAAAGATTGAAAACTGGATATAATAAAGCTGCCATATCGCCCATGTCTCGCATGTTTTCACACACAGTACACAGGTATCTAGTTCTTTAGCTGTCACAGAGGATATGTTACGAGCATGCTTATTTAATGACATTTCCCACTTGAAAATGTATATGAACCGTAATACAGTTTATTGATTTCCTCAGATCTCCTGTTTCAGATTGTGCACCTTTGCATAATCCACATCATTTGAATACCTTGATTTCTTGTTTCATATCCTATTTTGTGTGTGCTGTATGATTCTCTTGGAATTTGGTTGAAATGCATATCATATGATACCGAGTCTTGAATCCACCATGCAGTGTTTTAGACCAATTATAGTGTTGAAATGGCAGCAATACTGAATATAACCAGATTTTGATTAAACTTCAGTTATTATATGTTCCTAAAAGGCATTTTGGCACAGAAACTGACTTGAAATTTAGAGGATGACAGTAAACTATATCTGTAACACCAATACACAGGCATGTTGTAATGACAGCATTTACTCCTTTGTGTACATCATCAATATTCAGTCAGACCAACACTTAAACAAGTTGCAATATTTTATTACACATATTAATACATTTGAAATGATCGTGTAGCACAGCATTTTGACTGCTTGATTTGACTTCTGGCATTCGTTCCTCCCTTTTCAAAGCAATCAGAGCCTGAATGTTTATTACCATCTCAGCTTGTAGTGAGATACACTGTAGATGGAGAAGCAGTTCAACTGCCAAGGCTGAAAGTAAGGTGGAGGTTACCTGCCTGAATTGACTTACATTACCCCATTTTTGTGTTATTTTCAATAAAAAGAGTACACTTAAGCACACACAATACATAGCGCATTAGTTCGTTTGAATGTACAGTGGTGCGTGAGCAGTTCCTGTATGGGCAACATCCGGTCCTATGCAGATGTCTACTTCGGAAGTTAGTGGACAGCTTGTGTCGTGGCAGCTAGCACTTCGATGGTCGTTACCCAAACTCTCCATGGAGATCAGACTTCTGATTCCAGAATTTAAATGTGGAATTTCACCGCTACTGTAGTAATTGATTTGTAACATATTTATAACATTTTGTTTAAAATGTCTCAGTATTTACTTAAAAAAAATATGGAATTCTTACATCATGTCCCTGTGCACAGCTTTTTGTCAATGAGCGGCTGTGATCTCATTCCTGTAGAATCACTAACCATGACAATCGTAGTTATGACTATTAAATTCTTACATCATGTCAATGTGCACAGCTTTTTGTCAATGTGATCTCATTCCTGTAAAATCACTAATAATCACAGTTATGACTATTAAATTAATATGCAACTGAAGTATGGCCAACAATGATGTCTTGTTAACAGCATCATTTATTTGCAGACAGGGTTCTAAATCTTACTTTATTGGAATGTTCTAAGCTATACACAAACAGCATGCACTGTCCAAAACAAACGCATTCAGCAAAATACTAACCTTTATATTAAAATGAATCTATCCAGTACCCTGACAAAGGCTGCAGTTAAGTGCTCATTTTTGGATTTAGTGATTACCAAGACGGATTTGATTTCCGGATTAACTCATTTGTTTGATAGAAACCCCTACTTTAAATACTTATACCATTTTGTATCTGGCACATTGACATTCTAGAGCATTGATTTTACAAGTGAGAAATTATCAAATAAACCATGATTTGTACAGTTTTAGTGCTTTTGTATATAGATCAGATTTTCCTATCAGTGAGCACTGTTTAGTAAATGCTTGAAACGTAAAAGCTGTCTAGGTGGGAGTTTTCTTTACAGTATTATTCAAAATTCAATATGTACTGCTTATGTGTAAATGAAAATTAATATTTTACCATAACATTTCTTAAATTAAAAAAAATATTATTCACACATACATACTGCAAATATTTCAAACTATATTTCATTTTTATAAATGGTGTCATCCCCCCCGCCTCTGAAAAATATTGAAGTCTTCATGAAATAGATCAGAATGCAAGGAAATTGATTTCTTTCTTGTTTACATTAGTAATACTTTTAATCTATTGTAAATTCTTATTCATTCTTTTGTGAAACCATTTTGGAATGAAACTTGTATGTACCAACATTACTTGTATAGTTAATTTCCAATGAACGCAAAAGACCTATTACGAGAACAATATCTTCCAGTACAAATTGTATTTTTACAACTTGTAAATTCTTAGTCCAAAGCAGTGGCACACGGCTATGGGAATCTTTATGTTGCATCACCTCAGTTTGATAATCCAGTATAGGACGAAGAACACAAAGAGGACAAAAAGCAACACATAGCAGAAGAGTTTTGTTTGACTGCCTCGAGAGAGAAGTTTGAGTCTGCCCATAGTTGCTCCCAAAAGACCTCCTGTTGAGTCGAAATCTGTGTCCTATAAAAATAAAAAGAAAGCAGTTTCGAAACAGTTCAATAAATGACATTTCTTACTTTAAATAAGTCCATCATGAAGGCCAAGTTCAGCTCTCCATTTAATATTGCTTAACAAACCTTGGAAAAAAACCTTATATTGACATTGTGGTACTTGGATTCACACATTTCTGTGTATTTCCTCTGGTATTACTGCAGTGTATAATAAGACTGTTAAACACCAAAGTTTATACAAATATTGCAATTCACCTCTATTATATAAGAAATAATGTACACCCAACTGTGCATAATAAGGCTGTATTTCTATCGAGGGTTTCTGGTGACATAAAGTTTGCAAATGAGAGGCCATTCGGCCAATCTTGCTTGTTTGGTTGTTTGTAGCTTATTGATCCCAGAATCTCATCAAGCAGTTTCTTCAAGGATCCCAGGGTGTCAACTGCAACAACGTTACTAGGGAGTTGGTTCCAGACCCTCACAATTCTCTGTGTAAAAAAGTGCCTCCTATTTTCTGTTCTGAATGCCACTTTATCTAATCTCCATTTGTGACCCCTGGTCCATGTTTCTTTTTTCAGGTCGAAAAAGTCCCTTGGATCGACACTGTCAGTAACTTTTAGAATTTTTAATGCTTGAATCAGATTGTGGTGTAGTCTTCTTTGTTCACTGAATGGATTCAATTCTTTAAGCCTGTTTGCATATGACATGCCTTTTAAACCTGGAATAATTTTGGTCGCTCTTCTCTGCACTCTTTCTACAGCAGCAATATCTTTTTTGTTGCGAGGTGACCAGAACAGAATACAATATTCTTGATGAGGTATTACTAATGCATTGTAAAGTTAACATTACTTCCCATGATTTAAACACATAAAAATCACAAGAGTGCTAGCTCTGAAAATATATAGTTTTGGTGTATATTATTTGTAATAATACACGGTTACAATACACAGTGGCAGTGTTTATTTTTAACAACCGAAGTGTTGAGAACATTTGAAAATAAAATTAAAAAAAAAAAAATGTAAAACTAGTTTCTTTTTTTACAATTCATTTAAGCTTCAGTATTTTTTTTATATTTTATTAGTTTTTTGGGCGCGGGGGCAGTAAAATGACAAGTATTATCACTAAAATCAGAGTAGAAAATTCACTTGGCTTTTTTAAGCCACTGTATGTAAAATAGAGATTTTATATTTTAATTGTTAGTATTTAATTGTTTTAATTAATGTTTGATATAGATTAATGTGTACTTGTTTTGTAAAGTGCTTTGGTATGGCTTGCCATGAAAGGTGCTATATAAAAATAATAATGGATTGATGATTGATTTATAATATCCCAGGTTTGGCATGAGGTAATGTATTACTAAATTGATGTTATTCTGCTCTTCCACAAATTTCTTCCAGTCTTCTGCAGATAAAACTTTAAATCTGCAGCCCACTGTTGTTAGTTTTGTTATGTCCTTGTACTGGTGATAGAATTTGTTTGGAAAAAATGAAAAAGGTTTGCAGTTTAACCATCAGCCTTATTATACATATGCAATCTTATTATTCATGGGTCTCGCACCACCATCGTGTATAATAAGACTGTAAAGCACTGACGTTTATAGGAAAATTATAGTTTACTGTGTATTGTGTATATATATATATATAATTACAGTAGTATCTGCATATAGGAACACTTCCTAAGAGAACAGTTCGTCTAAGGGAACACAATTGTGGTGAAAAGGACTTACCATCAAACTTAAATTAAAATGGTTTATTCAAAAGCGACTTGTCATAGCGAGAGTATCTTGAGGCACACTGATTGGTTTATTAAATCTTTCCTGAAGTGCCGTCATATCATTGACTCGTTTTGTATTTTGAATAAAATGACATATATACAAAATGTCAAAATATGCCGCTGTTTCTCAATTTGAGCTCTTGAAAAAAAGCTGATACAAGTCAGAGCAATTTGGTATTTCCCACTCTGGCGAGTTACTTCACCATTCTGTTCAATAGAGTGCATGTCTTGTATATTAGTGCTGCATTTTTTTGTGTGTGTAGGGGTGCTGTGTTAATTTAGTTTTACAGTTTATTAATGTTAGTTTGTCTGTTACTTTATTATTACAGTTTACAACATAAACATACTTAGAGTTCATTTTATATGTTGATGGACGTGCATCATAACAAGTAATACATATTTATTTACTGATTGACTGATTCATTTCATGTCTGGTGGCTAACTTCGTCTTAGAGAACACTTCGGCTATAAGAACGCTTCGCTTGCTTCTCTTAGCTGGAGACTACTGTATTGACATTATTCCCGGAAAAAGTTGCTTTGTATTTCCCTATCGAACAATAAGCCTGTTTTAATACAGCCTACACAATGTTCTCTTCCGTAGTAACAAACGAATTCCTTTATCAGACAGCAAGGAAAATGTTTCATATTCTGGATTTTCTCTATTTTTGATCTAATGAGCTATACTTACCATGTCTACTAACATCTTGTTTTGGTATTTTACCTCTGTTCCAATATCAATGGAAAGCTGTTAAAAAAAAAATAAATAAATAAAAAATCTTTCAAGCAACATGATCTGAGGAGAAAGCTACTAGAACATCCCAGCAGAACAGTTTCCATAATAGTGAATACTCTCTTATTCAAAACAGTGTTAAACAACATTAAATGTAGGTCATTTGTGTATTGTTCAATCCAACAATTGTCCAAAATTATCTCCAGGCAAGGATGATACTGGATTACCATAACCGTAACACACGCAATTCATAGTCCTCCTGGTTTTCCAGTGTGAGAAAGCCTATCAGAAGACAGTACAGGGCCAGATACACAGGTTTTACACCCTTACACACTTCGAATTTGATCGTTAAACAAACATGAATTAGTGACGTTTCCATATAAAAAAATTAAAAATAAAAGTTCGACTTGATGAAGTGCCAGCGCTTCTATACATTACTTACTGATTTTAGAGCATTTACTTTTTCTTTCAGACCTTCTGATAATTGTTCATTTTCCTCTTCATATACACTGTATCCACTGGCAACATAATTACCCGTAGGTACTCCTTCTCCTTAAAAAGAAATAAAAACAAGTTAGCGGGTGAAAAGATAAACCGCACCGAGTTGATTGATAAAATAACCAGTTGGGCTGAGGTATTAATTTAGTATAGCATAAAACTACAGATAAATTAATGTTCTGAAACCAGCATTATAGTGATACACTAAAGCGTAATGTATTTGAATAAACCATCAGAGATGTATCATATCTACTTGATGTGTATTAATATATGTATATATGAATAAATAGGCCTATATAAGTCATATTTTTATTACAGATAGAAATGCTGTTTCGATCCAGGTGTTGCAGGGTGGGGAGGTCACAGCCCATTCATAATTACAATGGAAGACTGTACAGTGGGGAACGGCTAACTACAGTGTACAGTTCTCCTATTATCTTTACATGCTGTTGCAGTGACTTACTTTTCACCTTATACATTGTATACATTTTCAGCGTTGTACCTAGGAGTTATGTCATTAAATAATGTAATAAAATAATATACATCTGAACAATGCTGGAATTATCGATATCGTGTTAAGTTACTGGTATTTGTAAAACGCAGTATATTATTTACATAGTATTATGGATGTATTTATGTTGTACACCAATAATTAATCACTATACATTACCGTACCCAATGCTTCTTACTGTCACTGATTAATTTAGCGTTTAAAGTATGGTGATGCCTAGCTAATTCAAAACTCATAAACACAAGCAAGAGATATCTTAGTCTTACCCAAACCTGCGCGCCTCATGTTTGATCGCCCTAGTTAATGTAATGTAATGTATATTATTATTATTTTCTTTAACAACACTCCAAGACCGCTAGCTTTCTGTTATGCTGCGAAAGTGTAAAAGGTCCACGTCATCACAAACACAGAATACGGCAGGACGTGCAGTACAGGCTGAACTCTGGTCAGCAGTATGTTCCATAGATTTTTAATTGTTATTTTTTAAAAACAAACCAAAAAAAAAAAAAAAATGTTGTTCCATCAATAATATCACAAAGATATTCTGTTCCATTTTAATGTTAAGCTGTGCCGTTTGTATAGACAAATAATATGAAAAATACTACAGTTCCCATAATGCACAGGATTCACAAGCTGAAATGACCTTTGTGTGTCATGAGACGTATAGGACACGCCCCAGGGGAGTGAGGCGTGTGTGGTTTTAACTGAGGGATTCCTGTGATAGCTGCGGTTTATGTTCCTTTAAACTTTAGACTGTAGATTTACTTTGACTGCTACGACATTGTGGGCTGCTTAGAATTTGAGTGAGGGGCACATATGTGGCCCGAATACTTGTGAAATGAATTTAGTTGTAAAGGCAGTCTTTAAGCGTTGTGCCTGTCAATGAATATATATAGTCTGGAAAAAAAAAAAAAAAAAAAAAAACACAACTTGAATGTAATTTTGCTAATAAGAGGTATATCGCCAGTGTTGCTTTCTAGCTTGTTTTTGTGCCATTGATTTTACAGTTTAGCCATGGTATGCCAATATATTAGGTACATGATAATTCCATATTCCTGTTAACTTAAAGAAATGTGAAGCACATGAACATGCACATACAGTCGATTCCTGCTAATTACATATCCCATGTGCCTAACAGTTTTCAAATTATACATTTATACCGATACAGATATATAAGATATTTTATATATATATATATATATATATATATATATATATATATATATATATATATATTCATAAGAATGTGCTTCACAACTGTATGTAATTATTAGGTATATAATTAAATGTAATACACCAGGCCTATACGTTATTGCTAATTGCATGCTCTGGTTAATTGCATTGGTTTAAATGAAATAATAACAAAAGGTCTGGATTGCACTGAGTGAAACCATATTAAAGCTTAAAAAAAAACGTGAACATGAAAGTGTATCCCTAACCAAAATATATAACTTCTGGCAATCTGTTGTTGCGTGTTTACTTAACGTGTAGTGCAGGGGTCGGTAATTAAATTTCATGGTGGGTCAAATAAACTGAGGGCAGCCGCAGAGCGGGTTACTTACCCCCCTGCATTTAGTTTAGTTAAGTACTGCATTTATGGTTTAGTTAAATTTAACAGCGCCTAATTATAATTACACAGTTTATTCAATTATCTAAAAATACTGAGACAGTACACAAAATATACAGGAATCATAAACGCTTTAATCATCGCTTTAAACTAAACAAATACATACACTGCTGGCGCTTTCAGCACTCGCACCATTTGTTTTGTTTTTACTTTCAGTTTCGTTTTCGTTTTCTTTACCTGCTCTCGCTCTCCACTCCTAGACACTCCCCCAGACAAGCAGAGCTGCAGGCTTTTATACTTGTGACCATCTCCCGTTTATCAACAAATTAATCAATTAATTAAATCGGGAGATGGTCACCTTCTACACATGGTTTTGTGTTATGGGGCTTCCTCATCCATGCTGTCAAACTATAACAAAACTCGGCTTCGTATTTTAAATAAATACAAAATACATTAAAATGAAACAATAACAAAGAATCACTCGTTTTAACTAACACAAAATACTTTTTAATTAACACAAAATACAAATACCAGTTTTAAACATTTTCCCATCACCAATAAACATCAAACAATATATTTATTTACATGGAGGGCTTTGCCCTGCCCCCTTTAATTATGTGTAGGGCTTCCTTCTCTCTGCCACAGTCTCCAACAGTGTTAAGTACAGGGAGGCAACTAGACAGATAGACCACCTCCATAATACAATGCTCCTCCTTTATAACAAAGTATTCAGGAGTTGTAGGGAATTGGTAGCATAATTACATTATTTGGCAAATGGGAGCCATTGATATACCATCTTATAACGTGCTCTCTGATATAACAGGCTGACATACTTAATAACTTCAGGTAAAGTTTTTCACAACTGCACAAGCCTGCGTGACATCGTGATATATTATTTAACATGCTGAAGTAGGTCTGAAAGGATGGCTGGTGCAGTGACGTCAGGCCAAGAAAGAAAACCAAAACACACAGGCTTTTTCAAGGTGAAACTGAGACATTGCGGTGATCAGTGTTTTATTAAAAAAAAATAAAGATTTGAGCAAAACCCAAAACAAAGAAAGGCACGTTAGCCAAATAAACAATAAATGAAACAAGTATCATGCTGGTTTTGAGCCAGAACATGTAGCAATTGTTATTTAATTATTCTGTTACCTCCTCTTACTCCTGTTCTCTAGTCTTAGACACCCCAACCATTGCAGCCAAAGCTGCAGGTCTTTATAGTGGTGACCGAGTAATCCCTCTGTCACAAACACAGGTTTAATAAGATGTGTGACTGTCAGCTAATTATATACTTAGTAGCTGATCAGTCAGGCATTCTCACATGGTAACCCTAAACAGTAACAGAGCATGGCGGACGGCACCTTGCTCGTCCTGCCAAACAATCTTAATAAATAAAGAAGAAAGTTTATCTGTCTGTCTGTCTGTCTGTTCCTTTATGCATTTGGACCCCGCAGGAGCCAGTGCAACCAAACTTTGCATGGCATCCTCTTTGATCCAGAGAAAGGTCGAGGGCTATGTTTGGATCCAAAATTTTGACCCCAGGGGTACTTTATTTAATAACCCCATTGCTGGATCACTACAGTAGCCATGTATCTCAAATTAAAGAAAAAAGAACAAAAATTTAGAAACATTTAAAAACGGTAACCCCCCCCCAAAAAAAAAAAGTTTAAAAAAGGGAAAGGGGTCTGAGCGCATCGTGCGACATCCAAAATCAGTAACTTATAGAAATCCATAAGGCTACCGTTCCTCAATTTGTCATGCATGAAATATTGAATTTCCTCAGGCAAAGCCAGATATTTCAACTAGTACATAATAATACAACAAAAGAAAGTACAAATCATAATATGCACAGGGGCGGGGAGTACCCTGTCACAAGGTCCTTAACAAACGCTTCCCCAGAACTATCATAAAGAAATGCATTGAAAACAAACAAAAGCTGAACCTACTCATCTCTCAGTGTTCCAATAAGACTTAATTTGCCTTACACTTAATGAAAAATAAATTCAGAAAAATACATCAATTAACGCAAATATTTTTTTTTAATTTTCTTCAGTTGAACACAGTTTGACACTGCTGAAAATGCATTGGTTGCTGTAGCAACAGCTAACCTGCTGTTTAGTAGAAGCTGGAGTTTGCATCCCATTGTTATCAGAAATCTACCCCACTGTATGTATCAGTCAGGCATTCAAATTCTTCACCAGCTCTTTGCTATATAAATAAATGTAACTTGATGATTCGCCAAATTGTCATTCATAGTAATAAATATATTCTACCTTTTTAAATTTGTAATCTGGCAGTTGACATCCGTGATCCACGGGTAAATTATGGATGATTTTAACCATAATCATTTCACCTCCAAATGTGATTTAAAATATTAGTCTGTAAAGTTCAATGTTTAAAGTATTGTCATTGTCATTATACAAGCATGCCAATGTATCACAGTGTTTTATTAGTCAACCCAGTTAGGAGAAGATCCAACACAAACAAATTGCAATTTCAAAATTTTATTTTTGCATGATACCAGCGTATATAATAATCCTGTTTTTTTTTTTTTTTTTAAATCACATAATATTACATAATCCATGATGTGGATTCCCCCATTTCTTTAATAAAAGAAACTGCACAAAGCATTTCACATTGCGCTTAGAATTAAAATGGGGTTGGGTTAACAGAGGCTTGTCAACACTACAAACTATAGGTCTGAATATCCTGGCAAATATCCTGTATGACACCAAACAAGCTTACAATATGAAATGTTTTTTAAATAAATTAAGTAAATTTACACAAAATATTGCAATATTTTGCCAAACTCTGCATGTAAACTGGTTTATGGTAAAATGATAAAAATAAACCATAATAAGAAAATTAGTTTTGAGTCAAAGAGTAACCATTTAATTTGGTTAAGCTTTATATTAACAATAATGAATAAGATAATTACCTGTAGTTCATTAATTTTATTATTAACACACATTCCAGTTGAAATCAATTTGCCAGTACTAATTAGACTGACATGCAATTAATTAAAATTCCTTCCAAGGTTTTTCCTTTTAAAGAAGCTTTATTTATTTATTTATTGTAATTATTTAGCAGAAACACCCTGGAACAAGACATTTGGCTGGGTGCTACTGATTTTGTATTGTCCCTAGCTGATCCAGATCTGTGCCAGCATTTGCTTCTGAGCAGTCGAACCATGCTAAACACATAATTGAAAAGTGTACACTATATTATGGCGGTGGGGTTTTGAGAAGTTAGACACCACCAAAGTGGTACAAATACCTGACCGAAGCCCCACATATAGTTCAGTAGAGTCTGGGTGTTTAAATATCATACGCACCTTGCAGTCAGACACTACACTTCCCAGTAGCCCTAGAAAAGCCAATCACTGCCTGGTGGGGACTGGTGGCACCCTTAAAAAGCTGCCCAAGTTAGAGAAGAAAAAGAGAGAGACTGTGTGGCAAAGTGCCCGCCCCTGTATGTATTTTGTGTTGTATGTTGTGTGTTAATGTTGGTGTATAGTTATTGGTACATGGGATATAAACGGGTCTGTGTAACACAAATACCAATGACTATACACCAACATTAACACACAACATGCAACACAAAATACACACAGGGGCAGGCACTTTGCCACAGATGGAAACTGAAAACATAATTACAGGCCTAAAGCACGTGGTGTCTGATTGGCTTTGTGCTCATGGAAGGATTAGGACAGGACTGTGTATGTGAATGTTAAATACTTTGTGCATATTCTACCCGGTAATACAAACTGTGTTTTAATACAACGGTGTACAGGTTTTCAATAGCACTCAGCAGAAGAAACTGGATTTAAAAAGAAAACTTTATTTTACCATTCAGAGGAGATCGGACTAACACTCGGAGAAATCACCTGGGTTTAAAGAGAACTTGATTTACTGTTCAGAGGAGATCGGGTTGATTCATGATCCGTATGTAAGAAGAAACAGAGCTTCCACCAAACTCCAGGAAGGGAATCGGGACCTGTAAAAGAACAGTGGATTATAAACATGCTAGTGTACCTGAAAGTATGGTACCTGCCAAATACTAACCTGTGCAGCAATGTTGTTGTTCTGTCTCCGTTAAGGGTCGGCTGGGAACAGTTTGAAGTGCAATACTCTAGTACTGAACCTCTAGTGACAATCCTGTCATTCTACTTACCTGGTAATCCTGACCTCGCAGCGACATCTGGTGGTTGATCCAGGGAACCCTGGGGAAAAGGGAAATTCAAAGTCCAGACACAAAATGACGGCAGAGGCAACCAACTGGAACACCACCACCAACTTACCTGGGAAGTCTATGGCAGAGGGTCCACGGCCACAGTGGACATGAACCTGGAACATAAGCTTTGGACTGTATTAGTATTTGTTAGCATTATATAGTATTTTCCCCTTGTTTGATTTTCTGCATTTCTGCATATTTTTGACACAGAATGTTATCTGATCTTCAACCAAAATCTAACATTAGATAAAAGGGACACTGAGTGAACAAATAACACAACATTTTAATATTTATTTCATTTATTTATTAAAGAAAGTTATGCAACACCCAATGCCCCTGTGTGAAAAAGTAATCGCCCTCTTAGACTCAATAACTGGTTACGGCACCTTTAGCAGCAATAACTGCAAACAAACACTTCCTGTAGTTATTGATAAGTCTCTTACAGTGCCGTGGAGGAATTTCGGCCCACTCCTTCATGGAGAACTGCTTCAACTCAGTGACATTTGTGGGTTTGAGCATAACCTGCTAGTTTCAGGTCATGCCACAACATCACAATGGGGTTTAGGTCTGGACTTTGACAAGGCCATTCCAAAATTTTTAATTGCTTGTTCTTCAGCCATTCTGATGTAGACTTGCTTGTGTGTTTTGGATCATTGCCTTGCTGCATGACCCAGCTGCGCTTCAGCTCACAGATGGATGGCCTGACATTCACCTGTAGAATTCTCTGATACAGAGCAGAATTCATGGTTCCTTCAATGATGGCAAATTGTCCAGGTCCTGATGCAGCAAAGCATCCCCAAGTCATGACACTACCACCACCATGCTTGACCATTGGTATTTACTATGGAATGCAGTGTTTGGTTTTCGCCAGACATAACAGGGCCCATGTTTGCCAAAATGTTCCACTTTTGCCTCATCTGTACATAGAATATTTTGGCAAACTTGAGACGAGCATTCATGTTCTTCTTAGTGAGCAGTGGTTTCGGCCTTACTACTCTGCCATGAAACCCATTTTTGCTCAGTGTCTTTCTGATTGTGGAGTCATGAACACTGGCCTTAGCTGATGCGAGAGAGGCCTGCAGATCCCTGGATGTTGTTCTAGGGTTCTTTGTGACTTGCTGGATGATTTTACGCCTTGCTCTTGGAGAGATTTTGGCAGGACGGCCACTCCTGGGAAGATTCACTATTGTCCCAAACTTTCTCCATTTTGACAATATGGCTCTGACTGTGGTTTGGTGAAGCCCCGGAGCATTACAAATGGCTTTGTAACCCTTTCCAGACTGATAGGCATCAACAACTTTTTTTTCAGAGGTCCTCAGGAATTTCTTTTGATCGTGGCATGATGTGCCTCTAGAACCTGTGTGCTGACAACTTCACTCTGATGGTAAACAGCTGATCCTAAGTATCCCTTTAATTGGGTTGAGTTAACTAGGGGGGGCAGTAACTTTTTCACACCTGAAGATTGCATGTTTGATTACCTTACACAACAAACAAATGAAAGAAGCATCAAACTTTGTTGTCATTTTTTTCTCTCAGATTCCCTCTATATACTACTACAACCCACAAAAAGATCTGACCAAATTCAATGTGTAAAATGTGCAAAAAAGCAGAAAATCAGACAGGGGGCAAATACTTTTTTCACAGCACTATATATATATATTGTTAGGTTTGAAGGAAAAACGGATGGGGAAAAGTACAGGCAAATACTAGAGGAAAACCTGTTTCAGTCTGCAAAAGACTTAAAACTAGGGTGAGAATTCACCTTTCAGCAGGACAATGATCCAAAGCACAAGGCCAAAGCTACACTGGAGTGGCTTAAGAATAAGAAAGTGAATGTCCTTGAGTGGCCCAGTCAAAACTCTGCCAAGAACAATGGGCACAAATTACATTAAACTTGTGTGCAAAGTTGGTAGAGATTTACCCAAAAAGACTTGCAGCTGTAATTGCTGCCAAAGGTGCTTCCACCAAATATTGAGTTGACGGGTCTGAATACTTATGCAATCAACATATTTCAGTTTTTTTTCTTTAGTTTTTGCTGACATTTACTGTAACTTATCTTACCCTTAGAAGTCTTCAGTTTGAGCATTCAAGTTTTGAATAAAATATTAAGTTTTAAAAAATGTGTATGTATCATTTTGTAATTTCACAAAATGGGACACCATAGGAAGGGCCTGAATACTTTTGCAAGGCACTGTAAATAGAATGCATTCTTAACATAGATAGTCTGACAATCACCACTTATGTTGCATTTTGCATAATGACATCAATCAGTGGGTTTACATGAGCGTAAGAATTACGATATTTTCCAGAAAACTAAGTTTTCCACATGGCAGTTAAACTAGGCACCCTCACGAGATGATCGCTTCTG
This sequence comes from Polyodon spathula, assembly GCF_017654505.1. Classification (NCBI taxonomy): domain Eukaryota; kingdom Metazoa; phylum Chordata; class Actinopteri; order Acipenseriformes; family Polyodontidae; genus Polyodon; species Polyodon spathula. The sequence goes on from NC_054537.1 coordinate 86,572,313, forward strand.
AAGTATACTGCAGCAATATAGGATTCTGCAGCCTTGACTAAACATAATCGTGATCATATAACAAGTTACTTACCCACAAGGACTTGTTTTGATGCATTGTCCTCAGTGATTGAGCACCATTGACATGTATATACTGTATTTAAACTAGTGATGCGGAGGTGCTTTTGTGAATTGTAATGTGACATGGCCGAGGGCAGTGTAAACGAGTCTTGATTTACAATTTAAAACTTGTGTTGGTTTTATTTCTTACACTGCGGTGGAAAACAACTGCTAATAAAACAAAACAAACAAAATCAACCTAGCACTCAGTTGGAGCAAAACTAGCTAAACAATACAAATGTTGCCCTGCCCCCGGGGGGGGATATATATATATATATTATATATATATATATATATATTATATATATATATATATATATTGTTGTTTGTTTATATATATATATATATATATATATATATATATATATATATATATATATATATATATAATATATATGATATATATATATAGTCATGACATCAACTCTGTTTCCCCAAGGTTTAGTGCCATTTCCCTGACCACTGTCTGTTCCTTTAAATGCACACATGGTACACAGTAGCTTTTGTTTTAATGCCGCAGCATGTTTTATTGAGAATACTTTTGAAACAAAAAAATAAGTAAACAAACAAATGAATCAAAAGAAAACCTAGCCACTCTTCGGGTGCTAAACAGTGAACGCTTTTCTCTGTCTGTAGCAGGGCAGGGGAAGACTGTTCCCCTGGTCTTTTCCCTGTCTACAGCAGGGCATGGGAAAACTGTTCCCCTGGTCTTTTCCCTGTCTACAGCAGGGTA
>NC_054537.1:86578144-86643144 GCF_017654505.1 Polyodon spathula
TGCCTTCATATGGTGATAAAGATTATTTTCCTCTTTAGGAAGTTCTTATCAGCCCATACAAAAGACAACCTCCTTCTCAGCTCTAACTTTGGTTAAATATGCTATTATTAAAGCTGAATACAACTTGTAGACCAATGTTTAAACAAGGCTTTGTTTTCTTTCCACAGTTGTTCAGATTGATTTGGCCAGTAGGTTTCAGCACACAGAAAGCCTATGCTCTATCTATCTTTGGGGAATGTAAATACACTGAACTATAAATAAAGAACACAGAAGGTAAATCTAGAAATTATGTTGACAAGTGTAACACTGAACACAATTGTGGGATACTACCTGTTCCCTTATCCTAATCCTAGTTATTTAAAAAATGTTATTTTAAAGTGTCTTTATGAATAAAATGAAGTTGTATATTAATGGGCCCACTCTACAATGTTGTTATAGAAGCCAACAACAATCTGGACAGTTTTATGTATATCACTGTAGTTTTAACCCTTTCGTGCACAATGTCCTCATTTGATGGCAGATACAAAATCGTGTTTTTTTTCTAGCAGGATGCTGCAGATACACTACAATGATAAGGCAAGGAAGATGGGCTCATTGCTCAAACCTGAGATTCAATAAAAAATATATCCTAACATTGCGTGATTGACAGCTGTTTATAAATTGTTGTTTATATATGTATTGTGGAACCCCTTGAATACTGGGATGATCAGAAGTGCTGTATTTTGTGTAATTGACAGGTGGTGGTGGTGCACTCCATTCCTCTCAATGGGGATTTGGGAGAGTGCTTGTATGCTATTGAGGAAGCACGTTGGGGGCTGTGAATACCAGTTCAATTATTAGGTTGTGGGTACCTGTATTTTTCTGTATTTGGAAGGTTTGGGGCTAGGGGAATCTAGGAAGAACAGGGTTGTAACCACAAACTGTTGAGCATTCTGAATGAAGTCCCATAATTGCCTAAAAGGAAGCTGATGCTTCATGGTTTGTTATTGCACCTATAACACAATATTATCCTTACCTAAATAAAGCATTGGTTTGTTCTTGAGAAAAAAATAGACAGCCGTTCTTCGTTTCTGGATAGTTTAGTTTAAATACATATTGTGAGACAGGGCACAATACCCTAATTGTATTACTGATAATTGTTTTTCCTAATTGCGGTCAGCGGGTGAAGATTTCAAATTGCAGCCAGCTGCAGTGTAGTTAAGAACAGCAGGCAGTCCACTTTGAGCTCTGCTGGGGGAAGAGACCCGACTGAGAGTGTGTTCAGTGATTTTCAAAAGGTACTGTGTGAAGCCTTTTTATGGTTTTTGTGTGTGAAACGTTGTATGTTGTTTTGTCAACCGGTAAACAGCTTACCTGTCCTGTTATTTAGATAGGTTCCTAAATTGTATTTTTTTTGTATAGTTAGTGCTCAAAGAGAGCTACGTTTTTGTTTTAATTTTTTAATTTATTTTGTGAATTAAAAAAAATAGCGCGCCAGTGCTTAAAACCGCCAAGTTTTGTGTCTGGTCAGTTTTTAAAGGGGCAACAAAGCTTTTTATTTGTGTGTTTTTAAGTAGCAATATCTCACAATATGTATAGACTTCATGTAATTATATGTTGTGATATCTAATCGTGTCTTCTTCAATGGTACGCACAAAGGGTAAGGGTAAACAATACCTTGCTCCATAAACAATTCAATCTGAATTTGCTGAGTTTCTAAGTCCATCCTGAGCAAAACTTTGGTGTTGTATAAAAATGCTGACCTGAGCCATAAATAACTCTTCTGTCAATGTGATAATGCAAGGTCAGGGTTGAGTCACACTGGGAAAGAAAGTTGGAAAGAAAGCCTGGCACTACAAAGACTTATATGTTCCTTTTCTCTTGCTGGTTTACATCCTTTAGACTGACACTTGTATTCTACAATGAGTTCTTCTTACTGCTGCTACTAATCAACAAAGAAAATATCAATCAAAGACACAGGATAAGAATAAAGTACATATAATGCTTTTGACCATTTATTATCTGAAAAAATTGCGATTATGGCCTCCTGGCCCCTACCTAGCAAATAATAGAAGTAACGCTTTACAAAGAATATTTCACACATAGATCAGTAAAAATAGACTAAACATAAGGGAATATTTTCTGAGAGGATGGAATGTAATGATATAAAAGTGTACTGCTGAGGCAACATAGTTGCAAGAAGGAACAGGTTAATTGTTGTAGTCTTGCTAATTTGATATGGTTAAAATCAATATATTCCTTTCCAAAAATTATTTTTCAATAATATACATTCTGTAAGACATAAAAAGTGATCCACTTGCACCACTCATAAACTAGGCTGGAATATTGGGAGTAAAGGAGTTAAAGGAGTTAACAGATTTGACTGTATTTCTGTGTTGACTCCAAATACAACAACTAATATATATATATATATAGTTGCTTTATAGTTACCACAGTATAAGTATTTCAGTTACTGTGCAGTGTCATAGGGTATATTGCAACTAGCATAGAACAATACAAAAGTAGAGAAAATTGACCTACTTGTTATTATAAAAGGAATCAGTACCATCAGCCAATCAGCTTTCAGTTCTAGCTGGCTTCTATTAGACATTATAAAGCGGATTGTTATACTGCTGCATGCTGATTCAGTGTTTCTAAGCCATGATATAACCCTTGGTATAGTAACTGTTGGGTAAATCACTAGACCCGTGGCACTATTGTATCACTGTGCCTATTGAAATAACAGTGATAAAAAAAAACTGTCAAAATACCTGATAGTCATAGAATATACCACTGAACGCATCACTTTTGATCTGTTTGCACCGATGACAATCAATAAATGGGTAGAAATAGAAGCTGCATTGGCTCATATTTGCAAGTCTCCCGAAAGCAAAGGACAAAGTTAAACAGTCCCCCTGAGGTACAAAACTCTAACATTGATTGCTAGAAAAAACTAGAAATGAAATAAATACCAGTAAACAAACCAGCTGGGCTGTTAAATGCTTTAATGACTGGCTGTCTGGAAAAAAATATATATATATATATATATATATATATATATATATATATATATATATATATATATATATATCATCAGCTATGTTGGGCTCTGTGCTGGACTGAACAGATATTTAAATGACCCCTCATTAGGTTTATCCTGGTGTCTAATGAGCCACACAGAATTCACAAGTTCAAACAACGTGTTTGTGGGTACAATTAAAAAACTTAGACGAGAAAGCTGGGATAAAACATAACATCATCATGCAGTCACTGAAAGAGGTTTTCAAATAATCAAACATTCTGAACCCTGACACAGCTGTTGGTCTTGTGAGTAAAGTTTGGTTTGATGCACATTTTGGACGCAGGGGAAAAGAAGAAAACAGACAAGTACTGGCAGATTATTTTGATAAAAAAAACAGATGAAAAAGGAGTTAAGTATGTCACCATGACCTTTAACGAAAGTACAAAAAATCACAAAAATCCCTATGAATGGAACAAAAAACGTCACCGCAGATTCATGATTGAAGAGCCCGGAAATCACTTGTGTCCAGTAGCATCACTAGAGAAGTACTAGTCAAAACTTCAGGCAAATCCACATGCCTTTTATCTTAACCCTAACAAAGGAGAACGATACACATTTAATTATCGCATTGTATGGTATGGGCTAGAACCAATGGGAGTGAATTACCTAGCAACAATGTTGCCTAGAATATGCAGAAAGGCAGGCACCACAGAATTATACACCAATCATTGTATCCACAGTACCTTTAATACAGAAAACTGTCCAATGCTGGATTGCAAATGGGAGAAATGATGTTAGTCAGCGGTCACAGATCAGAGACCTCCGTGCAGAGTTATTGGGAACCGTTGTTAGAAAATCAAAAGCGCTGGAGCAACATCTTGACGGAGGAAAACTCCACAGCATCACCAAAAAAAAAACAAAAAAAACAAAATAAGATCAGATGAAAGCAAACCCGTCCTGCACTTCAAGCGGTAAACACGTGAGGGCGTGGGTTACCGTGCATATTGCCATTGCTTGGTTGGTTGCAAGTACTCAGCTACACTTCGTACCTAACAAAGCACTAAGCAGCACCAATATCCACGGCAACGCACACCCGCTCCTACCTTAAAGCTTTAGTAAAATGCCCGCTGTAACGTCACATCTACAACTGTGGATCAAACCTAAAATCAATTTGCGTTTTCATTTTGACTTGCCGTTATGAAAGCTTAGTTCTACTGGTAGCAGATACTAAACAAAGACACAATGGGCTCAAATTTATTTTATTATCCACCAAAAAATCAATACTTTGCACTGATAAAGGCACAAGTCACGTACCCACAACTGCTGAATCAGCCAATCACAATCTGACAGTTCGACTGGCGCTCAGCATCTTTCAACAACAAACCGAGACACAGACAATTCAGTAATTAACAGTGCTCCATTCAGATATCAAGCACTATCCACATAAACTATAAGCAGCTTTGACAAGTAAATAATAAAGTTTTAATAAAATTATTTGTTTTTTTGTATAATTATGTGTGTGACCCTTTATGAATATTTTCCTAAACTTTTCTCAGCGGAATCTAGGTTTCTAAGCTCTGTGGTTTTTTTAAAAAAAAATTTAAATGATGAGATAGTGCCCTTTTGATGAAGGTTGTACCATGAGGAGATTGATTTTGGCTTCCGTTAACGCCCTCGTCTTTGGCTCGATACAAATAACTCTCGTTACAGTCAACGACCACATGGTAGAGCCTTTGACTGGCACTATCGTTTAAATATTGCACTATTCACTGACAGGCACTGAATAAATGGACCGCAAAGGGTAAATAACTGAGTATCTCGTCTCCCTTGGGGTCGTCTTCCAGCTGAGGTACAGGCATTGGTCTGTAAGATGAACTTCTGTGAAAAGTCAGAGCGGATTAATAAAGATGACAATGTGAGGATCTTTTTCAAGTCATTAAAAGCCCTCGACACTCATCTGTCCATAGGATCGTATTTGGATTAGCCTTTTTAGTCAATTCTGTGAGCAGGGCTACTATAGTGGCGAATGGTGACACAAACTTCCTATAGTAGTACGCTAGCCCCAGAATCAACCTTGCACTTTTTTGGCCAAAGGATGAAATCCTTCCATTCCCTAAAGTGTAACCCAAATAACAGACCTCTTGTTTCACTCTTGCACGCTTCATAGGATTTGCAGTCAGCCATGCCTGTTCCAAAGATGTCAACCTCCTCACATGACTGTCACAATCATGGCTATAGATAACCACGTCATCTATACAGATGGCTGCCTATTCTGTGTGAGGAGGCAAAACCTGGTTAGGTCCAGAGTAGATATATATCTTGCCTTACCCAGGCAAACTTGGAACATGTATTAACCTGCCAAAATCGCCACAGAACTGAATGGTGCCGCCTGGTTTTGATACCTGCACAATCATGCTGCCTCACCGCGACCCTCTATAGGATTAAGCGGTTACAGATAATGGTTGGATGAATGGATGGACGATCAGACTGGGACAGTTAAAAAATGCCCAGTTCAAGCATCTTCCTCACCTCCTCCTGAATGACAGGTGATTGACTCTGCAGGATTTGTTTTTCTCTCACTGTAATTATCGCATGCTGAATGACATGAGTCCGACCTGCAATGTTGAAAACACATCATTAAACATGCCCACCAACTCGACCACCTGGGCCTGTTGCCCCGTCAAACTTTGACTGTACCCTGTCTTACTGCCTCACAATCTGGTCCGAAGTCAGCTGCCGGTAAAATCCAGTGCTACAAACGTGTCTTCCCATTCTCTCCACGGCTTCAATAAATGAATGTGGTATATTTTGAGTGGGGGGCGGCGATCTGGCTGCTTGACCTTATAATTTACTTGCCTAATTTTCCTAATACTCTCGAAGGCACCCTGCCATTTTTCAAACAATTTACAATCAGACGTAGGTAGGAGTAACAACACTTTATCTCCTGCATTAAACACTCAGCTGCGGGATCCTATATTATAATTTTGACACTGCTCTCCTTGTGCCATCTATAAGTGGTCTGTTGCCAGTTGTGCCTTCAATTGCAGGTGTTCCTGCAGCTGGATCACATACTTGACCACGCTACTACCATGGGCAGGCTGCTCTTCCCACCCTTACCCAATCAGACCACGAATACTAAAGGTTGGTGACCGTACAACTTGGAAAAGTGAAAATCCGGTGCTGGCCTGACGTACCCCCCTGACAGTTAAGAGCAGGAAGGGGAGATTCATTGTGCGTAGGGGAACAGCAACAACAAGGAGTGGAATCAGAGGAGCCAGTGGCACCTGTCACAGAGCCACCAACTGGCATTCGGGGCACTGTCCGCAATAATTACGCACAACCTGGTATATTCCGGGTAAATAAAATGAGGTTGTCAAGCATTCCCAGGTCTTGTATCTCCTTAGATATTCTACGACTGGGATGCTGTGTGCCAACCGCAATAGCTCTGATCTGAACCTTCTTAGTACCAATAATTGCTGGTAAACAAGGACTACATGACCAAAATGTGCAGATATGTCACAGGTTGAGCACTATCTGCTGGTTTCCCATCAACGTATATTCCATTTCCCAATGCATATTTCAACATGCCATCGTTTTGTTGTCTAGAGCCAAATTAACATGCCATATAATTATGTCTGCTGACTGGGTCATAATTTGGTCACTAGGGGTACCAATTGGGGCCTTCCCTGGCTCAGCTGATTCGGTTTGCACTCCCACTCCCTTTGAAAAAACATTTGGATATTAACACATGAACAGCTTTTCCTATTTGATACACAGTGCCCTCAAATTTAGTAGCCCTGTGCTCATTTTTACTTTTTTGTGGGCGAAAGTGAGGGACAAACAAAGTAGAACTAAGTGGGAAAATGTTTCCAATCATTTACCCTTTGACATGAATAGGTAGTTATTCAATTAGTCATGTATTGAAGTTGAATTACATGTTAATAAAGTCAACAGGGCTTATGAAAATATCAAAGTATCAGTATTATTCCAAAATGTAATACTGTTTTAAATATTAAATATGTTAGGAAATGTTTGTCTTAATAAATATATTCAAGTTACATATGGAATATGAGCCTGAAATTCTAGCACAATTAAAAAATTCTACCAAGACAGCTCTTGGTTGCATTCTGATCTTCAAGACAAGATGGTTAGTACACCTGCAACAATAATTCATATAGGCGTCATATATTAGGTTTATATATATATATATATATATATATATATATATATATATATATATATATATATATATATATATATATATATATATACAGTATTTGTAAAATACAGGACACCATAACCATAAATCTTAGGTATTGTGAAACACCCAATGGGAAGGCAGTAATATATTTATAACAAAAAAAAAAACCATGACAAATCACACGTAATTGTGTTATATAGCAGCCGTAATTGTACAGCAAATAGGTCAGTTAGAAGTACAAAAGCATATATTTTTGCTCAGTCTGCGTTAATAGCTTGAAACGTTATTGCCCGTTTGACACACACATTATTGCTTCCTCAACAGAATGTCATAGTTATTTTTCAATAAATTATGGAAGAGACTATACCTACTTTCTCATCTAGTGTTTTGTTGTTCATAAATATCAGCACTTCAATTATTAAACTGTAATAAAAACTGCTATGAAGAGGTTTTGAAGTTAATTTAGTTGCTTCTTATTTTTTCTTCGGGCAGATATTTCTCAGGGTTTATGGTTTATAGGGACATTCAATTTAAAAATTCAGTTTTATGAGATAAGTGTAACTTGAAGACAGATCTGTGTGCCTGAAATGCAGCTTAGCTGTACCAGTATCACTTCCCCCCATGACTCTTAATAGAAAATAAAGGTATTGTACTGCTAAAAAATGAATATGAATAAATTGTTTTATCCATGGAATCATTTAAAGTTTCAGTATTGAAGCCCTCTGAAATAATATGCTTTCCGATTTCAATATGCAACCTCAAAAACAATTAATCCTCTATGGTGAAAAGCTGTCTGTTTGTGCTTTATTTTTATGCTGTGTTTGCAATCTTTTGGGAGCCAAGACTTTTTTTGAACATCAAGTAATTTCCCCACACACAGCCATACAATGTGGACAGGTGGCTGGCATGAAAAATATGCATCTCTTGTACTTCCAAATTGGCTGAAGAAGCCTTAAACGCCTAATGGTTTTCTTTCAAATATGACATTTCTGATAGGAAAAACTCAAGGGACCCTATTTTGAAGCTAGAGCAAGCAAATACAAATGTTCTAGACTGGTTACTGAAAGTTATATTGCTAGAGAAGTGCTTGAAGATTAATCTTCCTTTTGTGTTACACACAGCATGTAGGTGATAACTAGCTAAAAAAAGTATCTGAATAAAGACCAGAGACTGCATGCATCCTACTTTGTAGAATAATACATTGTAGCAATAGATATATTAAACTAATATATGTGCTATAGTGGGACAGATTTATTGCCTGTTTACCCCACTCTGAATATGCCTTGTTTACCAGATATCTTGTATCCTTGAATATATGTGTCACTCCTTCAAATACATGCCAATTATCTTGAGAATTATGTTTGTGTATTACTGTGCCCATTAACACCAATCAGACTCATTTTCACTAAATATCTTGGTGTACACGAATAGAATATTTTCCCATCTTCAATTACATGCAAGCCTAGGCAGTTACCACTACAGTCAGTTCTGCACATCTTTTAAAATCCAGGATATTGTCTTAATCCTTTCAAATATTCAACCATTTGTTGATTGATGTTTTTATGGAATAATAGAATTACACTGCCATATTGCCACTCAAAATAAACAGTGAAAATAGGAAATGTCAATCCTTTCCACAAGCACACCCAAAGGAACTGTTTTAAAGGATATCATGGTAAATGACATTCTATCTTGAGGAAGAGATGCATGGACCAGAATACTGAACATGGCAATTAGATAATAATAGGAAACCATCAGTCATCTCCACTTATGCTTTTACACAAAAGAGATGCAGGATGTCTCTTCATAAAATGGATTGCAGGTTTGAACTCACAACTAGCATTATAATAATTAATTGGTGACGTTTCCAAGAAATTCATGAAGAACATATACTGTATGTTTCTTATAAATATACTGTAGTGTAAAAGTTAAAGCTGTAATATTCAGCTATGGTCAAAAGTTTTGCATTACCCTGTAGAATTAACTCATTTTGCTTCATAAAGTTGAATGAAACCTGCTGATTAATGTTACATCGTCATATTGAATTGTATACTGCTTTGTAGTTTTCTATACGCTTAATGAAAAACTGTCAGCAATTGAAAAATTTGACATTTTGAAATCTAACATGAAATACTGTACTACTATTAAGGCTTCCGGTACACTTTTGCAGTGTAATTTTGTAGTTTCTTTGATTACATGATGTTAAATAAAATATTTAAATTATGTTCATCTATACTGAACAAAAATATAAACGCAACATGCAACAATTTCAAAGATTTTACTGAGTTACAGTTCATATAAAAAAAAATCAGTCAATTGAAATAAATTAATTAGGCCTTAATCTATGGATTTCACATGACTGGGAATACAGATATGCATCTGTTGGTCACAGATACCTTAAAAAGTAAAAAAGGTAGGGACATGGACCAGAAAACCAGTCAGTATCTGGTGTGACCACCATTTGCATCATGCAGCGTGACACATCTCCTTCGCATAGAGTTGTTCAGGCTGTTGATTGTGGCCTGTGGAATGTTGTCCCACTCCTCTTCAATGGCTGTGCTAAGTTGCTGGATATTGGCGGGAACTGGAACATGCTGTCCTACATGTCGATTCAGAGCATCCCAAACATGCTCAATGGGTGACATGTCTGGTGAGTATGGAGGCCATAGAAGAACTGGGGCATTTTCAGCTTCCAGGAATTGTGTACAGATCCTTGCGACATGGGGCCGTGCATTATCATGCTGAAACATGAGGTGCTGGCGGCAATGAATGGCAAGACAATGGGCCTCAGGATCTCGTCACGGTATCTCTGGCATTCAAATTGCCATTGATAAAATGCAATCGTGTTTGTTGTTCGTAGCTTATGCCTGCCCATACCATAATCTCACCGCCACCATGGGGCATTCTGTTCACAATGTTGACATCAGCGAACCGCTCGCCCACACAACGCCATACACGCTGTCTGCCATCTGCCCGGTACAGTTGAAACCGGGATTCATCCGTGAAGAGCACACTTCTCCAGCTTGCCAGTGGTCGGTTACGAAGCCGAACTGTAGTCAGGTCAAGACCCTGGTAAGGACGACGAGCACGCAGATGAGCTTCCCTGAGACGGTTTCTGACAGTTTGTGTAGAAATTCTCTGGTTGTGCAAACCCACAGTTTCATCAGCTGTCCGAGTGGCTGGTCTCAGGCGATCCCGCAGGTGAAGAAGCCGGATGTGGAGGTCCTGGGCTGGCGTGGTTACACGTGGTCTGCGGTTGTGAGGCCAGTTGGACGTACTGCCAAATTCTCTAAAACGAAGTTGGAGGCGGCTTCTGGTTGCGAAATGAACATTCAATTCGCTGGCAGTAGCTCTGGTGGACATTCCTGCAGTCAGCATGCCAATTGCACGCTCCCTCAAAACTTGAGATATCAGTGGCATTGTGTTCTGTAACAAAACTTCACATTTTAGAGTGGCCTTTTATTGTCCCCAGCACAAGGTGCACCTGTGTAATGAGCATGCTGTTTAATCAGCTTCTTGATATGCCACACCTGTCAGGTGGATGAATTATCTTGGCAAAGGAGAAATGCTCACTAACAGGGATGTAAACAAATTTGTGCACAAAATTTGAGAGAAATAAGCTTTTTGTGCATATGGAACATTTCTGGGACCATTTATTTCAACTCATGAAACATGGGACCAACACTTTACATGTTGCGTTTATATTTTTGTTCAGTGTAGTTTTTTTGTTTGTGTGTTTGTTTTTTTTAAAATGATGTCTCAATCCTAAAAGTCTAGGTGGTGCAGAACTGTTGGCCAAAGCTGTATGTTACAGAATGCATTTTGAAAATTATTAAGTTTGATATTGCAAAGCGACATCTCAGTGTTTCAAATTGCTGATGCTCCCTCTCATGATGGTTGTGCAACTTGTAATTTAATTTGCATGTTATATTTGAATCAAAATTGTACACAGCTTTCACTTGATTTAGCCAGACTTGACTGATTTCCAGTAGCTCAGGTGATCTAATATAAGACCCTGTTGACTTATCAAATGACCATATTTTGTTTGTCAGCCTTTTAAAAATTATAATTAAAAAAACAAATTGAGTGTTCCCCGTAAATGCCCTTTGACATTTTAACATAAGACGTTTTTTTCAACAAGAATATTAGTTAGGAGATACTGTGATTAAAAAAAAAAATTCTCTAGAGAAGAGATAAAAGAATAAACCATAAATCAATGTCAATTCTCTGAAAGAAAACAGACTAGCAGATTCGTCAGAAATGATGGGCAAATGTGATTTTAAGACAACTTATGGTTGGTAACAGCCAGGGGAAAGAATAAAATTGAATATAAAAATGACACATGTTAGCTTGGAGTTTATACTGATGATGAACACATTCTATTTTCCTGATGGCACCCTGCTGTACAAACTGCTTAACTATATATCTCAACAGGACAGGCAGTCTGTTAGGGACTAGTTAATAGCTTCTGTTTGTAAAGCCAATAAAAACACACAAGTGACAAAGGAATGATAGAAGTGAAAAAGAAATACTTCATTTATTATAGATTATAATTGCACAGTAATACACTTTTCTTTATTACCAAGCACAATGTTGTTTATCTAGCCTTCTAACTAAGAGACTATGTGACAGCACAAAATGTTGTGTGCTGTTATTTCACACTAATTTTTCTACCATCATAATAACCACCTTGTGAATAAAACAGGAAACAGATGGAAATTATTCCTATTGAACACTGTGTTACACACAATCTGTATGTCATTGAGTTGTGTTGAACAGGTACTGTATGTGAACAATGCCACTTTTTATTTACAAGGAAAACCACAGGAAACAAAGTATCACCATGCTCACGTTAGCAAAATATGATTCAGATTGGTCAGCAGTTCATATACTGCCTAAGACTGGTTAGGTTTCTTGTCATCAAACGTCAGGACACTTGTTTTGTACGTTTTCTATGGTAAATGGGTTATGCTAATTCTAGAATTCCATAAATATTACCTGCAGTGCAATTCTTTGTTTGACATGCATGTTTTGGAAAAACGTACACCTGTTCACCGTATGTCACACTTACATTTCTTCATAGATCTGAAGAAACACTTATCCAATTGTAATGATACTTGCTATTAACAGTGTGGGAGGTATGGGGTCTGAGGGAACTCTCAGGTTCCACAAATAAAATGACCAGAGTTCAAATAGTGAGAGTTAATAAACAAAAACTCATGGCGAGGGAGTCATGCAGATGAGATGCAATATGAACTAGCTTCTTGAGTAACAGGAGCCAGATACAGTATGAACTGGCATCATGAGTAACAGGAGCCAGATGCAGTATGAGCTGGCTTCATGAGTAACAGGGGCCAGATGCAGTATGAGCTGGCTTCATGAGTAACAGGAGCCAGATGCAGTATGAGCTGGCTTCATGAGTAACAGGAGCCAGATGCAGTATGAGCTGGCTTCATGAGTAACAGGAGCCAGATGCAGTATGAGCTGGCTTCATGAGTAACAGGAGCCAGATGCAGTATGAGCTGGCTTCATGAGTAACAGGAGCCAGATGCAGTATGAGCTGGCTTCATGAGTAACAGGGGCCAGATGCAGTGGCTTCAGAGTAACAGGAGCCAGATGGAGCTTTCATGAGTAACAGGGGCCAGATGCAGTATGAGCTGGCTTCATGAGTAACAGGAGCCAGATGCAGTATGAGCTGGCTTCATGAGTAACAGGAGCCAGATGCAGTATGAGCTGGCTTCATGAGTAACAGGAGCCAGATGCAGTATGAGCTGGCTTCATGAGTAACAGGAGCCAGATGCAGTATGAGCTGGCTTCATGAGTAACAGGAGCCAGATGCAGTATGAGCTGGCTTCATGAGTAACAGGAGCCAGATGCAGTATGAGCTGGCTTCATGAGTAACAGGAGCCAGATGCAGTATGAGCTGGCTTCATGAGTAACAGGAGCCAGATGCAGTATGAGCTGGCTTCATGAGTAACAGGAGCCAGATGCAGTATGAGCTGGCTTCATGAGTAACAGGAGCCAGATGCAGTATGAGCTGCTTCATGAGTAACAGGAGCCAGATGCAGTATGAGCTGGCTTCAAGTATGACAGGAGCCAGATGCAGTATGAGCTGGCTTCATGAGTAACAGGAGCCAGATGCAGTATGAGCTGGCTTCTTGAGTAACAGGAGCCAGATGCAGTATGAGCTGGCTTCATGAGTAACAGGAGCCAGATGCAGTATGAGCTGGCTTCTTGAGTAACAGGAGCCAGATGCAGTATGAGCTGGCTTCATGAGTAACAGAGCCAGATGCAGTATGAGCTGGCTTCAGGAGCCAGATGCAGTATGAGCTGGCTTCATGAGTAACAGGAGCCAGATGCAGTATGAGCTGGCTTCTTGAGTAACAGGAGCCAGATGCAGTATGAGCTGGCTTCATGAGTAACAGGAGCCAGATGCAGTATGAGCTGGCTTCATGAGTAACAGGAGCCAGATGCAGTATGAGCTGGCTTCATGAGTAACAGGAGCCAGATGCAGTATGAGCTGGCTTCATGAGTAACAGGAGCCAGATGCAGTATGAGCTGGCTTCATGAGTAACAGGAGCCAGATGCAGTATGAGCTGGCTTCATGAGTAACAGGAGCCAGATGCAGTATGAGCTGGCTTCATGAGTAACAGGAGCCAGATGCAGTATGAGCTGGCTTCATGAGTAACAGGAGCCAGATGCAGTATGAGCTGGCTTCATGAGTAACAGAGCCAGATGCAGTAACAGGAGCCAGATGCAGTATGAGCTGGCTTCATGAGTAACAGGAGCCAGATGCAGTATGAGCTGGCTTCAGTGAGTAACAGGAGCCAGATGCAGTATGAGCTGGCTTCATGAGTAACAGGAGCCAGATGTATGAGTTCATGGAGCCAGATGCAGTATGAGCTTTCATGAGTAACAGGAGCCAGATGCAGTATGAGCTGGCTTCATGAGTAACAGGAGCCAGATGCAGTATGAGCTGGCTTCATGAGTAACAGGAGCCAGATGCAGTATGAGCTGGCTTCATGAGTAACAGGAGCCAGATGCAGTATGAGCTGGCTTCATGAGTAACAGGAGCCAGATGCTTCATGAGTAACAGGAGCCAGATGCAGTATGAGCTGGCTTCTTGAGTAACAGGAGCCAGATGCAGTATGAGCTGGCTTCAGAGTAACAGGAGCCAGATGCAGTATGAGCTGGCTTCATGAGTAACAGGAGCCAGATGCAGTATGAGCTGGCTTCTTGAGTAACAGGAGCCAGATGCAGTATGAGCTGGCTTCATGAGTAACAGGAGCCAGATGCAGTATGAGCTGGCTTCATGAGTAACAGGAGCCAGATGCAGTATGAGCTGGCTTCATGAGTAACAGGAGCCAGATGCAGTATGAGCTGGCTTCATGCTTCAGTGAGTAACAGGAGCCAGATGCAGTATGAGCTGGCTTCAGTTGAGTAACAGGAGCCAGATGCAGTATGAGCTGGCTTCATGAGTAACAGGAGCCAGATGCAGTATGAGCTGGCTTCATGAGTAACAGGAGCCAGATGCAGTATGAGCTGGCTTCAGCTAGCTGAGTAACAGGAGCCAGATGCAGTATGAGCTGGCTTCATGAGTAACAGGAGCCAGATGCAGTATGAGCTGGCTTCATGAGTAACAGGAGCCAGATGCAGTATGAGCTGGCTTCATGAGTAACAGGAGCCAGATGCAGTATGAGCTGGCTTCATGAGTAACAGGAGCCAGATGCAGTATGAGCTGGCTTCATGAGTAACAGGAGCCAGATGCAGTATGAGCTGGCTTCATGAGTAACAGGAGCCAGATGCAGTATGAGCTGGCTTCATGAGTAACAGGAGCCAGATGCAGTATGAGCTGGCTTCATGAGTAACAGGAGCCAGATGCAGTATGAGCTGGCTTCTTGAGTAACAGGAGCCAGATGCAGTATGAGCTGGCTTCTACAGGAGCCAGATGCAGTATGAGCTGGCTTCATGAGTAACAGGAGCCAGATGCAGTATGAGCTGTAACAGGAGCCAGATTATGAGCTGGCTTCTTGAGTAACAGGAGCCAGATGCAGTATGAGCTGGCTTCTTGAGTAACAGGAGCCAGATGCAGTATGAGCTGTATGCTTCATGAGTAACAGGAGCCAGATGCAGTATGAGCTGGCTTCATGAGTAACAGGAGCCAGATGCAGTATGAGCTGGCTTCATGAGTAACAGGAGCCAGATGCAGTATGAGCTGGCTTCTTGAGTAACAGGAGCCAGATGCAGTATGAGCTGGCTTCATGAGTAACAGGAGCCAGATGCAGTATGAGCTGGCTTCATGAGTAACAGGAGCCAGATGCAGTATGAGCTGGCTTCATGAGTAACAGGAGAGTAACAGCCAGATGCAGTAGTAACAGGAGCCAGATGCAGTATGAGCTGGCTTCTTGAGTAACAGGAGCTGGCTTCTTGAGTAACAGGAGCCAGATGCAGTATGAGCTGGCTTCTTGAGTAACCCAGATGCAGTATGAGCTGGCTTCATGAGTAACAGGAGCCAGATGCAGTATGAGCTGGCTTCAGGAGTAACAGGAGCCAGATGGAGCCAGATGCAGTATGAGCTGGCTTCATGAGTAACAGGAGCCAGATGCAGTATGAGCTGGCTTCATGAGTAACAGGAGCCAGATGCAGTATGAGCTGGCTTCATGAGTAACAGGAGCCAGATGCAGTATGAGCTGGCTTCATGAGTAACAGGAGCCAGATGCAGTATGAGCTGGCTTCATGAGTAACAGGAGCCAGATGCAGTATGAGCTGGCTTCATGAGTAACAGGAGCCAGATGCAGTATGAGCTGGCTTCATGAGTAACAGGAGCCAGATGCAGTATGAGCTGGCTTCATGAGTAACAGGAGCCAGATGCAGTATGAGCTGGCTTCATGAGTAACAGGAGCCAGATGCAGAGTGGAGCCAGATATGAGCTGGCTTCTGGCTGAGTAACAGGAGCCAGATGCAGTATGAGCTTCAGTGAGCAGGAGCCAGATGCAGTATGAGCTGGCTTCATGAGTAACAGGAGCCAGATGCAGTATGAGCTGGCTTCAGAGTAACAGGAGCCAGATGCAGTATGAGCTGGCTTCATGAGTAACAGGAGCCAGATGCAGTATGAGCTGGCTTCTAACAGGAGCCAGATGAGTAACAGGAGCCAGATGCAGTATGAGCTGGCTTCTTGAGTAACAGGAGCCAGATGCAGTATATGAGCTGGCTTCATGAGTAACAGGACAGCCCAGATGCAGTATGAGTAACAGGAGCCAGATGCAGTATGAGCTAGCTTCATGAGTAACAGGAGCTATGAGCTGGCTTCATGAGCAGGAGCCAGATGCAGTGAGCTAGTAACAGGAGCCAGATGCAGTATGAGCTGGCTTCATGAGTAACAGGAGCCAGATGCAGTATGAGCTATGAGCTTCATGAGTAACAGGAGCCAGATGCAGTATGAGCTGGCTTCATGAGTAACAGGAGCCAGATGCAGTATGAGCTGGCTTCATGAGTAACAGGAGCCAGATGCAGTATGAGCTGGCTTCATGAGTAACAGGAGCCAGATGCAGTATGAGCTGGCTTCATGAGTAACAGGAGCCAGATGCAGTATGAGCTGGCTTCATGAGTAACAGGAGCCAGATGCAGTATGAGCTGGCTTCATGAGTAACAGGAGCCAGATGCAGTATGAGCTGGCTTCATGAGTAACAGGAGCCAGATGCAGTATGAGCTGGCTTCATGAGTAACAGGAGCCAGATGCAGTATGAGCTGGCTTCATGAGTAACAGGAGCCAGATGCAGTATGAGCTGGCTTCATGAGTAACAGGAGCCAGATGCAGTATGAGCTGGCTTCATGAGTAACAGGAGCCAGATGCAGTATGAGCTGGCTTCATGAGTAACAGGGGCCAGATGCAGTATGAGCTATGAGCTTCATGAGTAACAGGGGCCAGATGCAGTATGAGCTGGCTTCATGAGTAACAGGAGCCAGATGCAGTATGAGCTAGCTTCATGAGTAACAGGGTCCAGATGCAGTATGAGCTGGCTTCATGAGTAACAGGAGCCAGATGCAGTATGAGCTGGCTTCATGAGTAACAGGAGCCAGATGCAGTATGAGCTGGCTTCTTGAGTAACAGGAGCCAGATGCAGTATGAGCTGGCTTCATGAGTAACAGGAGCCAGATGCAGTATGAGCTGGCTTCATGAGTAACAGGAGCCAGATGCAGTATGAGCTGGCTTCATAACAGGAGCCAGATGCAGTATGAGCTGGCTTCATGAGTAACAGGAGCCAGATGCAGTATGAGCTGGCTTCATGAGTAACAGGAGCCAGATGCAGTATGAGCTGGCTTCATGAGTAACAGGAGCCAGATGCAGTATGAGCTAGCTTCATGAGTAACAGGATCCAGATGCAGTATGAGCTGGCTTCTTGAGTAACAGGAGCCAGATGCAGTATGAGCTGGCTTCTTGAGTAACAGGAGCCAGATGCAGTATGAGCTGGCTTCATGAGTAACAGGAGCCAGATGCAGTAAGAGCTGGCTTCATGAGTAAATCCACCAGTTCTTTAGAGTCCTCTTGGTCACAAGGGGTATGAGCTGGCTTCATGCCCCAGGTTACAGAAACAAAATGAGCTGGTCTTCATGAGTAAACATTAATCTTCTCTCTCTCTCTCTCTCTCTCGCTCTCTAGCTTCCTGAGTAACAGGAGCCAGATGTCTCGTTTATCAAATTATGATTCTACACTCTTCTGTATACTGTTGATGTATGTCGTGATCATCAATTGTTTCATCATACTGATATCTCTCATTTTGAATTTATATGTTACTAACATACTTCTTGTTATTAATAATCCAACTAATTTACTGAATCTTTTAAGGTCTATGCATGAGTCTACACAAGTGTCATTTTGCACACAGTTCGTTCCATGTATAAATTAGGAAGATTTTTAAAGTGTGCTGGAGAGCTCAACAGAAAAATGAGATTTGAAAATACTTCTTATCTCTGTTGTGCGCTGATGCATAAAAATGTCTGTACCCATGACTCAATTACTGTTATTCCAAAATAATTAAAGAACAACAAAATAAATGATAGCATCCAAACTTAATTAACCCCAATTCACTCAGCCACCTAACAGCACTGGAAAATCTCAAGTGAGATTTTTTTTTCCAATATATCGACTGTGGTGACCACATTTTCAGTGTTCTAAAATCCTATAGTATTGAACAAAAACTGTACCTTGCATTATAATAAATATATAGGGGTATATTTTTTTCTTTTTATAATGGCACAGTCACAGTAAGCATTTCATTTTTTAATAGCTAGTGTTAAGGGATGATTGTCTAATTAGGATGAAACTTGCAAAGAACCTTCTTTAGTGTCTAATAATCTGGAGGTTTATGGAGTCTGTCTGGCTGGCTGTCTCTATGTACATCACACTGTTATATATCCAGCGAAACCCTTGTCAGACTTGCTAAGCACATTGTCATTATTAAGAATATCATAATCTATGAGTATAATTCGGCATCCTGTTTGTCTGCCTGTCTCAATGTCTGTATAACACACGTTTTTGCAAATGCATTTAAATGCATAGTAAAATTTAATATATACAGTATGTGAGTTTCACATGGTATAATCTTAGATTGCAATTAAATTTATAGTTTCAAAAGGAAAGTATACACTATCATGTAATCTACAACTATAGTCCAACATTATATTTTGGATATGTTTTATAGATCCATACATATGGAGAAATCATGAGGTGTACAATCTCATTAAAAATATGCTTAAAAATAAATCACTCTCTCTCTTCAGTGTAATAGTTAAGCAAGCAAAGCATTTTTCATATCTGCTGATAATACAGAAAGCTACAGCAGCAAAAGCCCAATGTGTCACCTTTACTTCACAATCTATTACTATGACAGTGATTAAGAATGTGTTAACAATGACATGCCAATAGGACAGAGTGGGAATGACTCAGTGGGATTTGCAAATCAAACCTAAATGCTGAATCATAGTATTGCAGTGTGAACATCTGCACAGAAAACTAATGTTATGTTGATCAAGGTGTCCAACGTCATTAGTAACCTTAAACCTGACATTCACTAATTTTCATGCTAATTTACAAAACGTCTGCTGATGCAACAAGCGAGTCATGACATTGAGATCATTCTGTAAAATGCATCCTTCATTCTAAGGTACTGGGGATAAATCAGATATTACTTTGTGACAAGGTGTCACAGAGACTGCCGAAGTGGGCGGTGTCAAAACCAGGAAAAGGAATGAAATATACAAAACACAAGACTGATGAAATGAAATGATGATGGCTCTGGGTGGCGCCGGTTTATTGTAAAATAAAAGGGTTTAACAAACAAAAGACAGGACACGGCACTTCACGCCAAAATAAACAGACAAACAAAACGAATAGACACGGACAAAACACAGAGTGGACGAACACTACACAAACAATTGAAATCTATATTTACACTTATCTATCTCTTTCTCTCTCGCCCGTTCTCCGCTCACCGAACACCCAACCCCAGTATGTGACAACGTGCATCTATATATACTATTGTGCTGGGATTCAATTACCAATTAATTATTCACTTGAATCCCAGCACGTGAATTAATAAAGTGCAATTCCCCGTGCTCACATATTACTACATTTTACTTGCACGTGAAGTGCTGTGCAATCCTCGTGCCTAAATACACATATACATTTTTAAACACTCGTGTTACACAGACCCGTTTATATCCCGTGTACCAATGTCTATACACCAACATTTAAACACACCACACGCAACACATAACAGATAATATACACAGGGGCGGGCACTTTTGTCACACAAGGTTACATCAATTTACAGGTAGAACAAATAGTGTGTGTAAAACAAACATAGTTTTCTCACCCACATATTATTCATTGTATTTGGTTTTCAGTTCTTGTTTTATTTCCCCTTTTCATCATATGCTAGCAAGGTGCAATATGTCTTCTGTTAGAAGCTTGCATAGGTGAGACTTATAATCAAATGAGTCTAACTCTTTTACCATTAGTCGCACATAGATGATGCCCCTGTAGAGAGCAAAATAGAGGCATCTTCTCTTTTGCATAGAACATATTGCTATGAACCATGCTGAGCTTAAACTTTTTTTTTTTTTTTAATTTTCAAGGATGTAATGAAAAACAAGAACTGGCAACCAAATACCAATTCAAAGGGCACAATAGGTCAATTTTCAAAGTGAAAGAACAGATTAATAATTTAACACCTCCTTCTTGCCAGTACTCCATAGCTGTTTTATACTATAAAGTTATCCCTCT
Source organism: Polyodon spathula (assembly GCF_017654505.1). Lineage (NCBI taxonomy): Eukaryota > Metazoa > Chordata > Actinopteri > Acipenseriformes > Polyodontidae > Polyodon > Polyodon spathula. The sequence continues at coordinate 86,598,632 of NC_054537.1, forward strand.
TCCCATTCACATCAAGTTTTACAGGTTATGGGACCCCACATAAATATGGAACACAATTTTTAGGTGGGGTCCTGGTAGAGAACAATTGATTTGCATGACTTAAATCTTACATTTCATTTTTCGTCCAAGAGTCTATAAATTAGGAATTTTGCACCCATTTTCTTTAATCTGAGCACCAAACAACTTCAAGTATGTTGTTTTATTGAGATGTGATCAATATTATAAACAAACCATCGCTATTATACACCATTATTATTTTTTTAAATACCTTGAAATGTGTTCTGTTACTTTCTTTTGGTTTTCTTCTTGGAAACCTGAATAAATATAGACATTTTTATTTTTTACTTTGCTCACCTCTGCAGTACTCTTCATGTTTGCCGTCATAATTTGTAAACTTAGTTGCTTTTCTGAAAGGAGAATCTACCCATAACCAATATATCATCAGCAAGCGCATGTGTACTAGTCATTCTTGTCGCTTCTTTTTTTCCGGCTGCCCAGAAGCGCTGGGAGGCCGAAACAGGAGTTGACCACTTAGAGCCTGGAGGAAGGGCTGCGTCAGCCACGGATTTTCTGAGGTTTCTCCCTAAAAACATAAAAAATATGTGAGTAGGGGTTTTTTCCTTACCTGAGTGCTGAGCAGTTTGTATTTAGTAGTTCTGCGGAGTGCGTGGTCGGGTTGAGAGGCTGGGCTCTCTCCCTCGGTCATGCTCTGACGGACGGGCCTTGTCTCAGCTGCTGATTTTCATTAAATTCAATATTTGGGGGTTAGGTGGAAGAGTGCCACTGTGGAGAGCGTTAAATATTTTTCATTATTCATTCATGGTTTGATGGCTTCGTCATTTCGGGGAGAGGTGGTACCAGCATGGGTGCATTTATCTGTTCATGTTTTTCCAGCCAGCTTCATGCAGGTAGCCATCGGGCACCCACTGACGAGGCCTCCGGCCAATTTTATCTCGCAATTGTGGGATGTGTTAATTATTTATTATTCTCTATTCATGGTTTGGCGGTCTCATCTTGTGGAGGGAGGTGGATCATAGCCACATCCTATCTGCGGCACTGGGGTGCATGTATCTTTTCGTGTATTTCCAGCCGGTCTCGCGCAGGTAGCCTTCGGGCATTCGCGGACGAGACCTCCGGCCAAATATATATTTCACTCGGGCCCTGAGCGCCCTTCACAGTCATAAGTCATCTGCAATTACAATCGCTATCATCATCATTCATTCACTGCCATTCATTTAAGTGGATTCTCCATGCTGAATTAATATGTTTTTTTTTCAAATGAAAGTTGTTCCATTTCATTTTTTTTCAATGTGTTTCAGAAAATGCTATGGCTGATTAATCTCATTGATTATTTGCTCTCCCTAATGTGCTAAGTTATTAGTGATTCTCGATTAATACTTTATCTGACAGGTATTTTGTTAGGGACTGGATCATAGCCCATATGGCAAAAGAAAGGAAGTTGACATGTACCTGGGAATTGCTTAAACTTAAAATTCTTCTTCTTCGTCTTCTTCTTCTTCTTCTTCTTCTTCTTCTTCTTCTTCTTCTTCTTCTTCTTCTTCTTCTTCTTCTTCTCATAAAACATTGTAAATCTATATATTAATTTGAAACTGTTTCCATTCCCATAAGGCATGTCTATTTGGATTGTATTTGACTTACAAAAAGTCAAAGCATTCCATAGAATGACTGATATATTGCAACAATTTCTTAAACACAAGAAAAAAGGGAAATGCCTGCTGAGGTTTTTGCAATGTGCTCAGTTGATAAGATTGCCATCTGTGCACCTACAAATAATGAGTTTGCTCTCTGGAACACAAAAGCAATATTAGAAACGTTCTGGCTGGGCTACAGCATGTATAATGGGGTAAGATAATGAAGTCGATACACAAGATGATCTGGTATGATGCTGTGCCTGAAATGTACATTTTATTTCGTTTTCCACTGAATCATACATTCTGAGATATAAATAAGCAAATATTTCAGATTAGTTTTTATTGCATTCATTTCCATTCTATTTCGTGAAATGTGCTTTTAAATAGCATTATACCATTACTTTTTTTTTTTTAAATGGATTACTGCTTTTATTTCTATAAGCAGCCAAAGTGTAGAATCGTGCCAGCCTTTGAAAATAATGTATTTTTGTGGATGAAAAGGTAAACCACAAAATGTTAACCAGTACTAAAAAATACATATTTTATTATTACTATAGTATTTGTGTGTATATTCTCAGATTTATTTTCTAGTTGCCATCTGCTAGAAAAGAATGGCGACAGTTCAATATAAATGTATTGAATCACTTTTCACCAGGCAATGTTAAGAACATTCTAAAGGTTCTGGACTCTATTTTAACCATTCCAGCAGCTCAACCATTCATTCCTTTTGTCCTTTCCAACTACAAGTATTCCAGGGTTTTCTCTCACCCGTTTCATGCCAATTTTGAGGGAGGTGTCCTGAGATTTAAGTATGACCAATTGTAAGCAATGTCTGGCACAGTGCTGCATCAAGCCCACTCCACACTGCCAGCAGCTGCAAACACCATGAGGACGAATTCAGCAATAACAAAATGCCTGTAGGTTGAGCAACATTTCTGTCTGATGAGATAAATTAAGACATAATGGATTTGTGAAGCACAAAATAACTAATAGAAAGGCTTTTGCGTCACACAGCAAAGCATGTGAATGTGCCCCTTGAACTATTATTAGCTAATGGGGAGGTGTTTCTGTGTGTTTTTTCTTAGGTTTTTTAGGGAATATTTTTATATTACTCTGCATGTTTCTTTCCTCCACCAGCATGATTTTACTTACATTCCTTAGTTTTAAGTTTCAGTTGATATGTGTATATTTCAGCATCATGTGTGGTTGTTTTAAGCCACCAATCTGACCACCATTGAGTTTTTTTTTTTTTTTTAAATAAATAATTCCCAATTGGTTCAATGTTTTCATATTAAAAAATATACATTTTTTGACGTGCATCCAAACTTTCCACAAAGACTTGGACATCGGCAGCTTTTTATACATACAAAATAGGACAGATTCAATGAATTGTTGTAATCATGGTTGCTAACATGTTTAAACATACCACAGTCTTAAGGCCATTGCACACTGCATCCGATCATGCATCCAATTTTAACGTGCGTCTAAGAAGAAAAAAAGATCACCTGCACCTTGCACATTGAGTCTGTAATTGCCATACGACGGTGATGCGTCAGTTTTAGAATTGAAACAAGTTCAATTTGATCCGATTTTACGTGCATTAAAAATTACATTGACCAATGAACAACGACTGGAAAAACAAAACAGAAAAACTAATTGTGTGTGTCGCCAAACAAAAATTACTTTATGATAAATCCAATAAAGATTACAAAGACTTTGGCATGAATGATATATATCATAAAACATGAAATTATGAATAAACACATGGCTATATTTTATAGATTGACACATGAATTGTGTGCAGTAGACATTATTACAAGCATATACTTTTTATTTCAATTGTAGTCGAGGAAGTAAAGAAACAAAGGCCTAACCTGGAGACAGATATAAGAGAAAGAAACGTGACAGGGCAAGAGCGGTCAGTGCTTAACAGTCAGAAAAGAGGGGCAGTACATGAAAGTGATTGAATTTCTGGCTCTATACAGAGAGAGTAGAAGGTTATTATGGTAAAGTATTTTCAGTAGCACATTGCTAGCTTCCCAACTTTTAGGTATATTTATTACAGGAGCGTGTTTGAAAAATGAAGTATTGGTCATATGGTTTCTTATGCTATAACAACTGTGTTGTGTAATATCCTTTTTTTTTTTTGTATTATGTATTGCATAACAACAATTGTAGATCTAGCAGAAACGTAATAATTAGCAAACATTGTAATTTGTTTGCTGATCATTAAGTTTATATTATATTTTTCTGTGTTCAAAGTTAAGAATTACCAACAGAACTGTATTTATTTTTTTATTAAAATACTGAGACAAGAGGAACTCCTCCTCTAGAAGATACCAACAATTACCAAACTAATAACCAACACATATCTGAAAGTTCCACGTTATTTCATTTACAATTTAATTATTTTCCTTTTAAACTAAAAGCCAAATATCATTCACTTAATTTTACCATATTAAATTAGTCATATTTTACCTTTATTTAGTTCATTTTACTCTTTTACATTACAAAAGAAAATGGACTGCCCCTTACTAAACTTTTCCATAATTACAGTGCGCAGCCCCATCTCTAACCCTTACAGACATGTTTTATTATACAAAGAGCAAGTCAATTAAAATCGGTTTACTTCCCTTTAAAAACCTCCTTCTCTTTGCTTTTTAAATGTGGCTCTCAAAGTTGATTAATTAAGAAATAAAAGATTTGAAAAGATTATTTATTTATTTGTGGAACGTAGACTGCATATTTCTTAATAGATTTGCAACTTCATTAATGTTAAAGAAAATCCACTTTGTTTAAACAAGTCCATGTAATGGGGATGATATTTTATCCATCACAATGCTGTAGCATAGCCACTTATTTTGACAAGCGCATTTCATATAATTATCACCAACATCTAATTATAGAATTGTTGTACTTGTTGGCAAATGCCACCAGATCAATACACTTGAATTGATAGTAAGACCTCATCTTGAATATTGTGTTCAGTTCTGGTCACTCGCTACAAAAAGGACATTGCTGCTTTAGAAAGAGTGCAAAGAAGAGCAACTAGAATTATTCCGGGTTTAAAAGGCATGTCATATGCAGACAGGCTAGAAGAATTGAATCTATTCAGTCTTGAACAAAGAAGACTACGCGGCGACCTAATGCAAGCATTCAAAATTCTAAAAGGTATTGACAATGTTGACCCAAGGGACTTTTTCGACCTGAAAAAAGAAACAAGGACCAGGGGTCACAAATGGAGATTAGACAAAGAGGCATTCAGAACAGAAAATAGGAGACACTTTTTTACACAGAGAATCGTGAGGGTCTGGAATCAACTCCCCAGTAATGTTGTTGAAGCTGACACCCTGGGATCCTTCAAGAAGCTGCTTGATGAGATTCTGGGATCAATAAGCTACTAACAACCAAACGAGCAAGATGGGCAGAATGGCCTCCTCTCATTTGTAAACTTTCTTATTTTCTTATGAATATTATAACACAGGGAATAATGTGAGCTCAACAATACAGCAGTAAACATTGAAAATGTCACATTTAGGAGCGTACATTAATTGTCAATGTCAGATTGCCATGACAACTCAGCAGTCCCCTGATTTATTTTTGTCAGAGAAAAAAAACAAAACATAACATATTACAAGAACATAACTTTTTGTGGCGGAATGCATTTTCCGTGCATCTCACAGCATAGGACAGCATTGACGTCATTTCAGTTTTCTCCCAGCAGCCCACAGCTGGGGCCCACTGTTTGTTTATTGTATGTGACTGATAACACCGTGTAACAAATTTTTATTTTTGGTTCTTGGGTAGTAAGTGTTATTTCCTAATTGCTTATGCCTCAAAAGTATAGAAAATGTCTATTATTCCCCACAAACTTTGCTTTTGTGACCAGGACAGTGATATTTTGAAATTTACCTATTTTCCAGAACATTCCAGATAGATTCAGTGCTGAGTAAACTTGAAGTAACTTCTAGAACTTTCTAGAACTTTCCAGTAATATAATAGTAGTATAAATACAGGGGCCTTAAGCCCACCAGTTCAGTTTAGTTCCAGCTGCCTAAGTGGATACATATCTGCATTTTTCTGAGATGGCATCAAGAGGCTGCAATGGTGGCATTCCTGATGGGTCTCCACGGCGGTTTTACCAAGTTTCCCTGCTATCTTTGCCATTGGGACAGCAGGGACACCAAGGCGCACTACCACAGGTGGGACTGGCCACAGCGGACCGAGTTCTCTGTGGGGAGGAACAACATCAAGTGGGAGCCACTGGTGGACCCCCGCAAGGTGCTGATGCCACCACTGCACATCAAATTGGGTCTTATGAAACAATTTGTCAGAGCTCTAGATAAGGAGTCGGCAGCCTTCAAGTACCTTCAAGACTTCTTCCCTAAGCTGTCTGAGGCAAAGGTCAAAGTCAGTGTCTTTGTCGGACCACAGATAAAGAAGATCCTGGAGTGCAATGAATTCCCCAAGAAGCTAACTAGTAAGGAGAAAGCGGCTTGGAACAGCTTTGTCTCAGTGGTACGGGGCTTCCTGGGCAATCACAAGGCCGAAAAGACTCTGGTGAAGAACTACGGCATAATGGGCTGTAGGATGTCCCTCAAAGTCTGTATCCTTGATGCTCATCTTGATAAATTTAAGGAGAACATGGGAGCGTACTCGGAGGAGCAAGGCGAGCGCTTCCACCAGGATATACTGGACTTTGAACGCCGCTACCAAGGACAGTATAATGAGAACATGATGGGAGACTACATTTGGGGGCTGATTCATGAAAGTGATTTACAGTATAATCGTAAATCTCGAAAAACTACTCACTTCTAAATCTTTTGTAGTCATTTTTGGATTACTTTAGTATAAATACATGTTAATTTGGATTCATATGTTGTTGTTTGCTGACTTTACGTGAACAAAAAGACAGTTTTCTCATTGGAAATAGGTAAATTTCAAAATATCACTGTCCTGGTCACAAAAGTAAAATTTGTGGGGAATAATAGCCATTTTCTATACTTTTGAGGCATAAGCAATTAGGAAATAACACTTACATAGTGTAACCAGACTTAAGATGGACTGAGAAGGGTGTTATGTTTGGTGTTAAGTTCCTGCACTGTTGAGCTACTAAAGCTATGGCTGTAGGTGGATACTGCTATCAGGTGGCACTGCTGCAAAGGAGTGGGGAGCACCAAAAACTTTGAGCATATTAGGGAGCAGTGGTATTGTTTAAGCTGTGAAATAATGTAGCTTCACCTTGTATAGTATCCTGCATCCTCATTTGCAATATGCTAGAAGAAGAAGTTTAAGCAGTTCCCAGATACATGTCAACTTCCTTTCTTTTTCTCATATGAGCTATGGCACAGTGAGATAAAAATCCCTGGTCTGGTCTTAAGAAAGAGTTGTTTTACTTGAGATTCCAGTCTATGGACTGAAATGATTCATGAAGGCATTCAAAAAAGGTCCAGTAAAAGTATTACACTACAGTGCTTTACAAACTGGGAATTTAGAGCCAAATAAGATCATTGAGTATTCCATTATCTATTGCTCACAGTAATGACTTGGCTGTTGGGATTGTTGGGTACAGATTGTTCATAGGATAAGACAGTCAGTGAGTGCCAAGACTGTACTGAGCCAGTCAGTGCATTGTGTATCCTCTCAAGCTCACTGGAGAGATAAGTCAGGGAGGGTAATTCAAGAATTCAATGCCTATGCTAATGGCATAAGCCTCTTTAATTTTGCTTGGCATCATTGTGGGATGATCTCCGATAAGAAGTGAACAGCTGAGTTCAATTTATATTTCAGTTTTGGTAACCTTCTGTGGCATAAAAAGAAAAAAAAAATGATGGAACTAGCACAGGGTCAGACAATGAAAATCTTTAATTTTGCTACACTTTTATCCTTTAAATGACAGCTCCTCTTTGCAGTCTCAGGTTGTTAAATTATGTAAGCTGGGGAAATAAAACTGATCCAAGCACTGGTGTTTGCACAGCTGTGTTGCCTTTACAACAATGGGTACAGTCTCACGTTCTTCAGCTTTGTTTAAGAATGGGATTCCGCAATACAGAAAGTCAAAGCTGCTGTCAGCAAGCCAAAAGTTAAAAATACAAACAAAAAGCATGACTGCATTATGTGATTATAGTCATCTATATGCAGTACATCAAAAATGCCTGGTAACAAAAGTGCAATATTTAGTCAAATAAGGTAACAAAAGTGCAATATTTAGTCAAATAAGGTACAAGTCTCAGATATAATGTTAAATTACATTTTATGTAAGAATTTATCCCCATAAAACACACTACTATCTTTCATCCAAAACTTCAGCTGAACCTTACAGGTTGTTGAATTGATTGCTCACAGAAGATGAACAATTTATTACCACTGTGTGGCAAGATGACAGAGGGTGAGGCTCAGAAACAGTTTCAAGGTTCAAAAATAAAGCTTTTAATCAACAAAATACACAGACAAAATACACAGAAATACATCAAATAAATAGGCACAATGGCCAAACAAAAAGGTTTCAAAACAAAAACAATTAAACACAAAACAAAACTTACAAAATAAATCTTCCAGGCTGGGCGTTGCCTTCACTGGTTTCAAACACACAAAAAAACCCACGCTCGCTCTCCTGCTCGCTCTCCTGCTCGCTCTCCAACCTCTCCCAAAACTCTCCTCCCTACTGGGATCATCCCTGCCAGTATTTCCAAGGGCAGAGCCCTGCTCTGCCACACACTGTGACTCATTAAAGGTAAGAAAAAAAAAATACCTTTAATGAAAAAATTGTTACGTCAACATTTCAAGATAAAATCTTAGGATCAGAACATTTCAAATTGTTATGAAGACATCACAAGCTAAATTTTCTTAGGATCTCGATATTTCAATATCATGAGATACATTCCAGATCCTCTTCAAGCCACAGTACATTACTACAGTAGCAGTGGTAGCCTTTCTTTTAGTTATTGCTTAGTGGTCGAGTAACATACATTTTTAATATACATTGTTATTTGTATAATACACTGCAGTGTCAGAACAATATGGAACCATCACCAATACCAGTGACAGTGAAGTACTGATGCTAGAGGACAAAGTCAGAATGTTTTTTCAATCAAGATAAATTAGCTCCATTAGACTTAAACAAAATGACTTTGTCTCTAAACGTTCTCTAGATTCTTCATGATGTTGTTGGTTGTAATGATGCTCTTTACAGAAATAGCTTGGTTCACTTATATTATGCAGTTGGCCACCTCACTACCTGGCATTAGATGATTTAAAAAGAGAATACGACTATTGAATGTGTATTCTTAGAATCCATACTTTATAACGCATGTAGAGAGAGTAAGAATTGGTTCAGAAACAACATTTTGAAGCTTTTAAGTGTCTCCTATCAGCAGTTTTCAGGCACTAAAACTTTAAAGACAATACTAGGTTAATAAATATGGACAATGGAAAAGATCAGGTAATTAGTAGCAATGCCTTTTGTTTTGATAACATTTGCAATGCAATGAAGACGAAATACCTTTATTTTATTAATAAAGCCCATTCAAACACGTGGTGTTTTTCACTGTTATGCTTGTTGTTTGTATATATTTTTTGAACAGTTTTATAATTTTATATTTGTTGATCACATGGTTTTCTCTTTATTAACTTTTGCTTATTTTTAAAAATATATTTACTCACTAGTGTGCATAGGTGGAGACGCTCTTTACTGTTATTTCTTTTGAGCACTTTAATTTATTTGATGATATAGTTGGCTGGGTCAGGTCTAGCCCAAGTGAACAGAGGGATTAGGTTCACCAAATCACACTGGTGTTGTGTCCTCTCCTCTAGTCCAGTTTTGCCTTCTGTTACAGGTATTCTTCTCACAAGAACTCAAACTGTTTCTTAATTTGTGTTCTTAGGACAACCTGCAGCCATCATTGGGTTAATTTATAGGAGTGTTTGCTTCTTCTCGAGCCATTTCTGCCTTGTGAAATAAACGTGGACATGGTACCTTTTTTTCCGTTACAGATGAAGCCTCTCATTTTCCTGGGAACACCTACTTTTCCTCGAACGCTATGCAGATGAAGGGGGGGGGGGGAGCAGATTTTAAATTAGCCATGCGTAAGGCCCAGTTTGAGTCTCATGCTGTTTACCGTGAAATTCCCCAAAATGCTGTTTACATGGGCAGAGAACAGTTTCACGAGAGTGTAGCATCAGAGTGGGTCATAATATCATTCTGTGTATGAAATTCATCACACATGGAATATATAGAGGGGGTTCCTAAGTCTTTCTTTGTGTCTACTTAGTTTCTGGTCACAAACTCCCCCACTGACAAAGAATGCTTTTAAAAAAAATAGACATAAACTAACTGCTGGACAAGTGTTTGATCTTCTCCCATCGCTGAATGAATCATTTGGTGCCAGTAGTAACTTGCATAAGGCAAGCCAGACAGTTTTGGATGCTTGACACCTCAAACAGAAAACAGTCCATCTCATAAATCCAGCTGACAGGAGGCGGAACAGCGGACCAATTGAGAACAAGGTGCCATCTAAGTATGAGCACAACCAATGAGAAACACCCCACGTGGACTCGGGCACAGCCCAAAATAAACAAACTGGCCAATCACAGGGTGGAAGTGAGAATCATAAAAGCAGCCACGCGACTTTCAAAGGACATGCTTCCCATACGTGTTTCCCATATGCTCTTCCCACACTGAGCAAGCTCCCCACACAAGGAACAAGACTCCAGGCAAGAGAAAGAATGTTTCTGAAGTCATGGGAATTCACTTAAGGCAAGGAAGAACAAATGTTCTGAAGAATGGCTAAAATCAGCTTTGAAGAGAGCCTAGCTCTTTGTCCTACGAGAAACTGTTACAGTAAACGGAACACTTCCTTGACCCAAAAATGAGTCTTGGTTTCCACATCTCTCCACGAAGCAGACAGATGCATAGCCAGCAGCTGGGCCTAAGGTCATGTACTAGCCATACAGAAGAATTGCAATGAGAACAACTCTACGAACTACATAATTTTTCAATTGCAACGCATTATCTGAACTGAGTTACGTCTGATCAACAGAACTATTTCCAGTTGGAAAACTATAGACCAGTCAAAGATAATGTTGCCAGACTATTGGAAATCAACAAGCTGATATCCATTTGAAAATAACTATTTGTTTATTGTGAGCCAATGCAATATAACGCATACTTCAAGCAAAGTACCGTCTTCATTGGAACTTCAGATCCAGAGAGAGAAGCTCCAGTGTTCATCAACAAAAAATATTGACTTCTTCTTTGTTGAAAATCGATAAGTATTCGGCATATTAGATACTTTATCACTCGAGAAATTAACTGTAGCAACTGCTATCAAGTTAATGGAGAAACTGTTCTAGGAATAGAATATAACTTCCTGTTTTAGAGTGTGTAAGAAATGTATTTTGTTTGTTGAAATGTGCAATTCAAAAGGAGTTGCCTTGTGAATGCAAAGAATTTGATCATTGCCCCATTTCTGAGTTAATTTGAATATATAATCAATTGAGGTTGATAACATATTATTAGTTTGGTACATCACCTCTAAACTAAATTAACACTGTAAAACTAATTTGCTAAATTAGGTACTGGAATGTTGGATTCAGTTCCAAATGGGAAGTTGAATTAATTCTTGTGCATATTGATATGAATTATAATGAGAAACAGGTATTGAAAATTCTAATGAAAAGTAGACACTCTGTGTGATCAGCCATAATTAATATTAGTACATTAGCCATGTATGCTAATAATGTTATGGTCATCATAGTCGTTTGACTATGAAATCAATTAAATCAATGAACTGCAACTGGAGACTCATTTATATTTTAATAAACTGTATACCTAATTCACTACAAGAGAGAATCCATGTTTCATCGTTTTTGACGTAAATGGTTATTAAAGATCAGATTTGCTGATGGATAGTGCCTGTTTTTTAATACTTTGTTTTAGTGTTGTCACCCACACTACTTTTCAAACATCATCTGTGGGTGGATGTGACAGAAAGACAATGATTCATGGTGGTAAATCTCCATCCCGACCTGTGAGGGCGCTAAGTAACGGGAACAAAGTACCCTGGACTTTTTGGCCTGACACTTCATTCCCAGTGTTAAAAGGAAGTTGATCATCTAGAAAGAGGGCGGGGCTTTGGTGTACTAACTCATCAACCCAGAAGGGAAATGATGTGGCAGCCACGGATTGGAGGAGTGGCTGCAGTTGTTTACCAAGGGGTCATCTGTGACGGTATAAATAGTGGATGAAGTGACGTAATCTGTTTCTTCGTTTTGGTTAGAGAATGACCTGGAAGGACCTGTGATTTGTGTAAGAAAACATGTTTGTTTGCTTTGTCTCTGTTTGTGTCTTGTTAGACGGCTAACATGTTATGGAGCTGTCGCCAAGGGCCAGCACAAACCTGGAACAGCACTGCACTTGTATCACGAATAAACTGTATTTGCACCACTAGCACTAATTCGCTCACTAACGGACTTGTGTACGTGTTTTGTGTTTCATGTGGGTGTATAAAGAATGGGACTATTATTTTGGGATTACAATTTAAGTAATACGCCCCGCTGTATTACTTAGCGTCATTTATTGTTTACTGTTTGTTTTGCTGGATTATAATTGTCTGTCTGTTTATTGATCACCTGCACCTGCACACTGTTAACCACTTTGCCACAGGGAGTTATATCTTTATTAATAAATATTATAATAAATAATAATAATAAATAATAAAATCTGGGTGGTGATTGAACAGGCATTTGGGCTATTGAACGGGAGGTGGCAGATACTACTGAAGCATACTGAACTGAACCACGAGTTTGCTCACCAAATTATTACTGCATGCTGTATCCTGCACAATCTGTGCCAAAACCGTAAGGAGGTGTTCAGGCATCAGTAGCTGCAGATGGTGAGTGAAGTGGAGGAACAGCTACCTCAGCTACCAGCAAGAATTGCACAAAAGCGATACGAAGAGTTTCCTGTTATTAGAGATGCACTGTTTTCTTTATTTTTGCAACCTGATGGTGTACTTTCATTTTGTATCACATTTTTATTTAATTAGCTTATTTTGTATCTCTTTATACCAAATATAGCATCCTCATTTACACTGTACTTGTATGACTGCTTCGCCTAAATAAATAATTGGAATATTGAGTAGTATTGTTGATTCCCAAGAAATAAGTCATGGGACATGTGTTTTGCTCAGACATAACTAGGAGATATTGCATGGGAGTATAGTTATACACTTTTGAACATTGTACTTCGTAGTACTTTACAATAAAGTCGTTTTGACAGTTGTTTGTGTACAGTAGCTGTAACCACCTGAATTCACAAGTCCATGATGCAGTTTATCAAACATTTTTAGTAAATGTTTTAAACAGAAACCTAGTAAATACAATCAGTATGATACTTTATAAACACATTTAGGTCCATGCATGATAAGCATTATGTTACGTTTTAGGGAAGATGGAAAAAGATTGAGTTATCTGCAACATCAATCTGATAAGGAAAATACTGCAAACAAAAAACATACTTTCCTACTGCCATCTTTGGAAAATGGTAAGTTACGCATCCCCATGTGTCTTTAGGTAAGGCACTTTAGTAAGCTAATTAACATTTTCATTGAAATGTGTTTTCATGTGTAAGTTGGCATTGATTTCACAAGCATTTAATAAATGCTAAATGAGACTTTCCAGTTAAAAGAGTGCGACCATTTTTTGGCCATTTTCACAAGCTTTCCCTGCCAACATGCACACGCATTGCCAATTCACGTGAGACAAACCACTCATGTAAACTGGCCCATTGTGTAACTTTGCATATGTTTAATAAATCTTTCTGCTCAGAAAAGAGCTACAAATTGTAATTTGTCTTTCATTTTTATTTGATGAAAGGGATTTGTGCTTGGGGAAAGCTCAGAGGCAATTGTGTTTATTTGTGTTAAATCATGTTGAGGTATAATTCCTCTTTAAACCTTGTGTGTGTCGTAGACAGGACTCTTTTGACAGCCAGCTTGTCCCCAGAGGGTGAGCTTGCCACAGGTTTATTACAGCTTCTAGATGGCTCTTTAACTGCTCAATTCCTGAGGGTTGTCCTTCTTTTCATCATCCGCTTTAGATCAATTCATCAATAATCTTGATGTTTCCACCTAAGTGTCAAATCATGGCATCATTGTACAATGCATACACAGAAGGGATGGTTAGTACATTTTGTCAAAGACAGCTGGTTGATAAGCATTGCACACAGCATGACAGGTGAGGTCACCAGTGGGTAGTTTGTGCAGTTTAAAACTTTTATAATTTATGACTGAGATTAAGGAGCATTGCACACAGCATGACATGCATGAATAACTTTCTATTAGTATGTGTCTATTAATAATGCTGAAGCTGTTATGATTGAATGTTTGAATGTAAGGTTAGGATTGGTGAGAGGCATTAAAACAACTTTTCAGCAAGGCATCTCTTTTAAATGTTTTCTGCTGAACCATACATTTGTAGATAATAGACAAACAGTCAAGGTTAAAGTGAGTTATTGAAAAAATACTGACAGAAAATGTTCTAAAGGTAGAATAATTATTTCACCTGATAAACAATATAATTTAAATAATGGTTCTAACTTTCTTTTTCATTAAATAATAATTTGAGGTACCGGTTCTTTGCACAGGCGACAAGATTGATGTACTCAGAGATAATCAAGTGCTACCTTGCAATTTAAATTCATTTTCCATGTTGCCCATGTTTTGAATTATTGAGTTGTTCATGGAATTGTAGTCATTAGTATACTCGGGATCGACTGGACAAATCACACGGATGGTTGCCAGGTTTACACATTTTTATTAAATGCTTACAAAACGAAGCTTTAGATAAAATATCCAAAGTAACACTTTCGGGTCTTTGTTGTTATTATTATTATTATTCCTCCATCCAGGAGAGCAACCACCAAGAAAAGCTGTTAATATCAAACCTTGCTCAGGACAACTGGAAGCTGCTAGAGACTGGAAAATGCTGGCAGATGTTGATTAATGACTTATTTTTCCACCTGAGATTGCCACCACTAACCTTCAACCAAACATTGTTTTGTGGTCTGGATCAGCATGCCTTGTTCATCTGGTAGAGTTAACAGTGGCATGACAGGATGCTTCGGTATGCTCAACTAGCTGCTGAAGTGGATAGCGAGGATGGGGAGTACGGGTTTACCCAGTGGAGGTGGGTTGTCAAGGATTTGCGGCACACTCTACAACCCAGTTTCTCAGAGATGTTGGATTCAGTGGCCAAGAGTTGCGTCGCGCAGTGAAGAACTTATCTGAAGCAACAGAGAGGAGCAGCAACTGGCTATGGCTGAGATGGAAAGATTCTGACTGGGGATCTCAAGCACAATAGAAAGAAAGCAACACTGATATATGGGTAAGTAAGCTGGGCTGAGCTGAGTAGGTGTTTGAGTGGGGTGATGCTGGGACGCCAGAATCACTGTTGAGCCCTCTTGAGGTGTCGTAAGCTAGTTAACGAAACACCGAGGATGGAAGCAGCTTATCTGAAGCAGCAGAAAGGAGCAGCAACTGGCTGTGGTTAAGACGGAAAGATTCTGACTGGGGATTCCAAGCACGATAGGAAGAAAGCAACGTTGATGTACAGCTGAGTTGAGTAGGGGACAGAGGGGTGTGATGCCAAGCTCTCTTAAGGTGTAGTGGGCTAGTTGACAAAACACAGAGGACAGGAGGAGCCCACTTGGTTCAATCCAGACGCTTGTCATGCTGATGCACTCTGGTAGATTCCAGGAGCCAGCACCACAGCTGTTCTGTCCGCTGATGCGCTGGGGAGGCAAAATAAACTGATCCCTGGAGCCATCAACACCAGGCAGAAGGATATGTACATCATTAGATGGCTCGACCTAATTCAAGCATTCAGAATTCTAAAAGGTACTGATAATGTCGACCCAAGGGACTTTTTCGACCTGAAAAAAGAACAAAGGACCAGGGGTCACAAATGGAGATTAGACAAGGAGGCATTCAGAACAGAAAATAGGAGGCACTTGATTACACAGAGAATCGTGAGGTTCTGGAATCAACTCCCCAGTAATTGTTGCTGAAGCAGAGTTTTGGAGAGTTTTGGATAAACTCGAGCGGACAGATAGCAGAGGCTGGGAGGCCGGCCTGGAGGGAGTTGCAGTAGTCAAGGCAGGACAGTACCGGGGCCTGCACTAGGAGCTGCGTGGAGTAGAAAGTGAGGAAATCGTCAATTCTGCATATGTTGCTGAGGAAGAGGAGGTTCTTGGTGGATGAGGAGGGAGAGGGGGTTGTGGATTCAGAGACATAAATGGTGGGGGATGAAGAAGGGGGAGAGAAAAGGAGGTCTGATTTGAAGAGGTTGCATTTCAGATGATTTCTTTTTTCTTTAACCAGGAAGTCACATTGAGATTCAACATCTTTATCAAGAGATGTCTGGCTAAGAAGGCAGCACTACAGAAACATAGAACAGTCACATAGAACTACATAAATGAACATGAACATTTCAAAAATAATAATACAATTGAAAAGTAATTAATCAATACATTTCATTGGATTATTTGCAACTTTAAAGTTAATTAAAACAAGTACACTTATCAGAAATAAAATGAGAAACCTGATTTTTTAAAATTTGTTAATGATATATAAATCAGATTGTTAACTGTTTTTTAAGGCTGTTCAATGACCAAGGGGGCAGAATAATTGAAAGCCTTTTCCCCAAACACAGTACATATTTTGGAATTGAAGAATGTAATACTGACTGAGATCTAAGGTGGTAAATATTAGTACTAGTGGTTACCAGAGCACTAAGATAAGATGGAAGTTTTCCCAGAATAACTTTATATACAAAGACAAACCAGTGCTTCAGTCTGTGTGAAGAAAGTGAGGTCCACCCCATTAGCTTGTACTGATCACATTGATGAGTTAAAGATCTAGTATTGGGTACACATCTAAGAGCTCCATAATAGAGAGTCTAGTGTCCTAGTGTCTAGTGACTAGATCAGCTGCATGCATGTAAAATCTCCACAATTAATCACTGAAAGAAAAGTGTGACATACAAGTGCTTTCTTTGCCTCCAAATGAAAAAAAAAAGATGCAAGTCTAAAATAAAAACTTCCTAATAAAAATATTTCCAGTGCCAATCTTTCCAAAAAATTGCTTTTCCGCCAATTATAATTTTGGTATTGTTCCATAATGTTGCCTGCCTGGTAATGAAGGGAGATGTTTTCTCTTTCATGTGTAGTTGCCCCATATTTCCCTGGTGTGCATCATTACAGGATTTTGTATAGTTTATTCTGAAATTGACTCAAATAATCCCTTGGGTCAAAAGGTGAAATTAAATGAGCCTCCATATCAACCCATATTGGCTTTTTGTCTTCAACTCTGAATAATGAGGCTGTCTGGGTTAACACGAATGTCTGTTGGTATAGTTTTAGGTTAGGAAGCCTCAATCCACCTCTTGTTGTCTCTGCCTTGAGTATGGAAAACTTTAAACAAGCTATTTTAGTTTATTTGTGGAGCTATTATCATTTTTATAATCTGGAACCTTCCCCATAACAAAATTTGAAGTTTATCCCAGTTTTTAAAGTTGGTCTGTATTTTAGTTATCAATGGAGATATATTGTCCTCCATCATATGGTCCAAACTGGGGTTCAGTAGTATTCCCAGGTATTTTAAATTTTTGCACACCCATCTGATTTTCCACTATTTTGGAATTCCTCCAGGGGGCAGTATTTTGACAGAGCCATCACCTCAAACTAGGCCCACTAAATTTAGCAGTGTTGGTATTGTGGTCTGGGGGTTTAAGGTTATTAATAGTATATCGTCTGTATATAAAGGCAGTTTATGCTCCTGGTTTCCAATAGAAATACCTTGTATAGATTTCTCAACCCTGATGACTTCTGCCAATGGTTCCAAAGCAAGGATAAACAATAGTGGGGACAGGGGGTACCCTTGTCTTGTGCCGCTGCTAAGCAGAAAGGAGTGTGAACATAGGCCATTGTAATTACTGCAGCCGTGCGCCTGCTATAAATTAGCTTTATCAGTTTCTGAAAAATAGGTCCAAATTCAAATTTCTCCAAAGCATAGCAGCAGTTACCCCATTCTACCCTGTCAAATGCCTTTTCAGCGTCCAGTGATAAGGCTGCTACTGGAGTATCAGATGAGCTGAGGAAAGGAGTTAGAGGAGTTACATTTGTAGCAGCAGGGAGAAGCTAGAGGACAGGAATGAGAAGAGAGGATTATGGGGATATTAAAGTTAGTCATGGTAGGGAGCAGTAGGTTAAAGGAAGTATAAATGGCTATGGGAGAGGGTAATGATGAGAGGGAAGTGAAAACAAACAGATACAGGGGGAGCGAGAGCATTAATTGATAAAAAGAAAAGAAAAGAAAAGAAAGAAATATATGCAAACCTCGTCTGGAGTTGGAGACTTCAGTTCGATGCTTGGATAGACAGTTTTGTAGCTATTCCTTATTTGCCTGTCCTCATTGGGACTACCACAGTATAGACTACGGTCCTTTGGTGATGAGGCCCTTCGGTGAGCTGGCACCCTAGATTAATGTCAGTGCATATATAGTGCCCTCGAAGTCGAGAGGAGAGCCTTCTGGTGTAACTGCTTCCCTGCTTGCTGTGAGAAATCCTCTTCGCTTGGAGATGTCCGACATGGCAAGGCTCTCAGTCCATAATTACAAGTCTTTAAAGGTATCGTGTTTTGAAATTAAAATACATGTTTGCTATAACTTTCTTTCAAAACTGCACATTTGAGACCAAAAATGTGAATAGATGTGCATGGCGGAGACATATTTTCGAACTAGATTGATAGCTAGAATTACTGTAAATATCTTCACGTTTGTTTTTTGTGATTGTAAACACACTGTATAACTGTTCTTTAGACAGTTTATACATTCAACTACAGAAGATTTATCTCTGGAAGGCTAAATTTGTATTTTGGCTAGAACTATGTTAGCAGGTTAGCTGCAAAAAAAAATAAAAATAAATCAATCATCCATCCCCAAAGCCCAGGTCTATCATTTCTGTTATTCATCACATAAGAGTTATGTGATTTCACTGGCATCTTTCCTCAAAGGAGCGAGGAAGTTGTGAAATAAAGGAGAAGCTATTTGAGGTATGAGGAGTACTGAGAATGGAAAAGCAAGAAAGATTACAGATTCGTGTTCCAACATCAAAACAAGACACATAGGGGTTGTTTTAATGTTTTTTTTTATTAAACCAAAGGTAGTTATGGACCCCAAGCCGATGTCAAGGGCTCTTAACATATCAATTAGCTACAAGTAAAGACCACTATGGAGAATAATAATACTATTATAAATCAAACAATTGAGATGTGTGTCAAATGTGTTTTTATGTTATATTTTGGTCAGAATACTTTAGGCCGCTTGAAAATGATGTTTCCAGATTCTAAAGTACAATGTCTTTTAGAAGATATAATTGTCTAAGGTGATCAGTGAAGTTTAAAATATCAGATTCACATCTTTTACAATGAAAAACACAGAATATTAATTTCCTGTAATGTTCATTATAGAAAGAAACATTTGAGATTGGAGCATTTTGCTCTGGGCACACATCCTGTTTCCTGTGAATCACATTCCACCTGATCTAGACTGGATGCAGAACATTTAGTGTTTTCTTTCAAATCCCACTGTTTAAGACTATAAAACCCACTACATTATTGAATTGTGTTTTTGAGTTGGTAATATCCCAAACCAACTGTCAGTTTCATGTATAATTCAGAGGTAAAAAGGAACTTGAAATAGCTTGTATTAAGAAGCTGTTTTTTTTGCTTCTCGGTTAGAAATGTAATTAACTTTTTTTTTAACAGGAAAAATGTCAGATCCAGCAGTCATTTCCTGTTAATTTTCTATCACGGCAGGAGGTGCCCGAAGGCGAGGCCACTTAAAGACAAGCAAGAATTTGGTCTAATGCAAGGCTGTAATAACATGTTACACTACATAAACTCTGACAGTTATTTACGAAGGTGGTATAATGGAGGGAAAGCACCTTCAGTGTTGCCTTACTGATAATTAATAGGTATGTTTTAAAAACTTGTTTCTATTTAACAGCGTCCTTGCTCCAGGCAGCATGCTTAACTGCTTGTTTCTGCCAAGAAGCCAGACATTTTTTCTTTTAACTGTAAACGCGGGAAATTTAAATAAAGTGAAATTACGAAAATAAACATTTCATGCTATTCAAGGAAGCCGACAAAATTGTTTCTTCTGATTAAATCCATTGTACTAACCTTAATGTTACCATACCATACCTAGGGCCCTGCGAAATTCACAGGAGAATTAAAACAGGGCTAACCTGCAAGTCAGCCCTAAACATCCAGAGGTCCACGTAGCCACTCCAACTAAACTGATCTAAAGAATAATGAAGGAATCAATGCAAAAAATTCTGGATAATCAGAGAATATCCCCTAATTACGAGGGACAATTATGGCCATTGTAGAAATTAGTGCATTTAAAGAAAAAGCTTACCTCGAGAATTGCTGTTTAAGAAAATATGGACACACAAACAAAAAAACAAAAAAAAGCATTTCTTTGAGAGGTCAAACCAGCAATATCCACCAGTTGCACAGCACAGATGCCAGTATAAACAAAACAGTGTGTTCATCTGAGGTAACATCGCCCTCTAACATGCCCAGATTCCAATAAATTGTTACATTAACTATATTGTTCAGGGAATAAATATCTTTCCTTCTGTTAACGAATTACATATCTGTGCCCGGTCAGATCCAGATATCAAGGAAATGTAATTTAGTTTAACGAATGATTTACGTGAAAGTGTACTGGTAAACTAAAACCTATGAATATTGTATTTACACTTGAGTTCTCTTAAATAATATTCCTTTCAAAATCCTGCTATATGTATTTCCAGAGATGTAAGGGTTAAATAAATATCAGTAAACAGCTAAAATGTTCTGTTTATGAACAGTCTTGTCTCAATTTAGAAGAGAATTAAACAATAAATGTCCTATAATTAAATGAAGATAAATTGTCAGTTGATCTAATTAAGCACGTTTAGACTTAATAGTGTGTAATACTATTAGGCCACTGCTAATTAAATTCCAATACGCTCAAATTGAAATTCTACGGATGGAGATTATGTTGATTAAAAAATGTGTATGTGGGTTTGGAGTTATAATTCAGTCAGTTTTTAACCACAATAATTAATATTAACTGTGCTTTTGGTAGGGTTAGAGATGAACTAAAAAAGGGTTAATATTATTAATGGAAACTGAATTTAATAGATATAAGCCATCTTCATGGGAAAAGAGATTGTGTCTGCGTAGAAAACAACTGTATTAAGAGTGCAGACGAGGGGGTTTATGAATAGGAATCAAGTTGCGGTTTGACGTGTAAGGTGAATGTGAAGTGAGAACACCTCTGTCTGTCTGAAGGGGGTGCACTTTGATTGAACTCAAGAACACGCTTCCTGCTTATTAGAGGAAATGCTGCTGTTTATTACAATTAACAAGTTAGGAATAACCAGTTAACAACACGCCAAACTTATAGGTCACGGGTTCATGATGGCATATAAATAGGTACAGGAGAGACACGTTTTGAGATGCACTTGAAGGTGCGTGCAATGTGCTCCTTGATGGACAGACAGTTGAGCTCTACCTTTACTCTGTAATAACTAGTGCTAAATTATTCTGAATAAAGATAATGTTTAAATAGGTGTGTAACTTTTTAATGTTAGAATCAAATTCTCAACTACTGTTTGGACAAGAATTGTAAACCACAAAAAAAAAAAGTTTCTTTACAGCTTTAGCTGGAGTAATATGATTATTATGTTTTCTCTGTCGTGTTTATGATGCAATAAGTCCCGAGTACATCAAATTTTAAAGCGAGGACGAGCTTCGATTTATGGAGGAATTTGGTTTGTGGATTTAAACTATAAAAATACTCAATAATGATTGAGTTCCTTTTTTTCTTTTGTAAGAGTACAACCTTTGTGAAAGTATAAATACAGTACAGTGACAATCATTGCAAATGACTCCAGCACTACAAGGAAAAGAATCAACTCAATCATTTGAGGCAAGAAACATTTTTAATTACCTTGCAATTACTATATCCATCCTGGGTCCTTTCTATATGAAACCACAAATTTGTACCGTAAATCATCCATCACCTCACAGCCATTGACCGAATTGAGACATGGTTGTCTCTGGTTCTGATTTGCAAAGCAATGTTACCTGGTTTCATGGCACAGCAAGCAGATGTTTTTATCTTACTCATTCCTAATCCGTTAAGTCAGGCAGATAATTGATTGCAGCTAGGTAATACCACCATGTATTTTGCCTGTATGAATACTAATTTAGCTAAAGTGAGTGAGCTCATCTGTTCCCCAAACACCTACCTTCAGGCTCAAAATTTGACAATATTTCACTTACTGTAGCTTCATGTTTTCACATAACTCATATGATTGCACTGGCACTCATTTCATTAGGTACAGTTGTCACATTTAATACCATCAGTATAAGTTCAATTCAATTTTATTTTTATATAGTGCCTTTTGCAACAGGTCACCACAAAACTCTTTACAAAGTCAAAAACAGTACATATTACTGAAAAGTAAACCAAAAAAGGACAAAATATAAAGCTGTATTATAAAAAAAAAAGATTTTAATCTAGATAAAATAAATAAATGAATAAATAAAACACAGTGGAAACAATATGAGGGCAAGAGGATATCCACTCATCTGGATGAAAATGGCAAATTATAGAAATGGGTTTTTAGTTTATACTTGAAGACATTGACTGAAGGGGCTTCTCTAATTGTGATAGACAGGTTGTTCTATAATTTAGGTGCCATATAACTAAAAGATCTACCACCTGAAGTTTTTTTTTCTGAATAATAGGTACAGACGGTAGGCTAGCATCCAGTGATCGGAGCAGGTGATGGGGATCATAGGGTTCCAAAATATCTTTAAGGAATGGAGGTGCGAGACCATTTAAAGCCTTATAAAGTTAACAGCAACACCTTAAAATCTATTCTAAAACTAACCTGTAGCCAATGCAAAGATGACAGCACCGGGGTGGTATGCTCTCACCTCTTGACCCGAGTTAAAGTTCTAACATTTTGTACAAGTTGAAGGCAAGAAATAATGTTGTGGTTAGTCCCAAAGAAAAGACCATTGCAATAGCTAATCCAAGAATATATAAAACCATACATTAATCTCTCTGCATCCTGTCTGGAAATGATACATCTGAGTCTTGCAATATTTCTTAAATGAAAAAGGAAATTTGTGACATTAATGTGTGCTTCGAAAGAAAGTTCTGTATCAAATGTAACACCTAGGTTTTTTTACTTCAGCCCTAAAATCTGCCCAGAGTCCATCAGATAAAACTTCAATCAAATGTTTATCTTCAAGTTTTCTCTGAGGCACCAGTATCAGTTAACTGTTAATACATAGCTTACTAACAGATTTAAGTCACATGGTCTGATTGCTGCTTGACCATCAGAGTGAATTTGAACAACAAACACATTGATTGGTACAGGAGAAGCAGTAGCACATTCACAAACAGCATTATCTTTGAAATAGTTGCATCCTTTTTTATTTAAAAACAGAATTGGGCCAGTGATTACTTCCGGTGCTAATAAGAAAGAACATTGATTAAAATCTTGTTGACTACTTAATAAAATGGGTTGTTAACATTGTGTCAACATTGCTTAATTTGTCTGGCTTTTCTGTTCCATATCACATCATGGATCGTTATTGCCGCTTTACCTGTTTGACACACCCCTGATCTCAAATACGCTGCTACTTATTCTAAGTATATCGGCTTACACTCCACTGTACTTGATGCCAATGACAGATACAGTCCATTTCCTGCTTCCAGTTTGAATCATGGGCACATATTCATAAAACATTGTATCGTGCCAGTAATTGACCCTTAGCAGCATCATAATTGACATGTGTCTCAGACCAGGCAGAGAATGGGATGTGTTTTAACAGTATCATTTCCTAGCATGATTTCTGCATTTAGGAGAATGTACTTAAGCCAATAGTAATAATAAAAAAGTATATGTTTAATTATCCAATAATTACATAATTTAAGTATTTTGTGATTTGTAACACATACATTATATGTGTAATTCAATATGTTAACGTAACATTATTCAGCAGGTTTCATTTCAACTTTATGAAGCAAAATATAGTAATTCTACATGGTGATGACCATAATGGCCTAATGTGCAGTTTTATATTTGTACATGATTTCTATTACATGAGAGTAGATGTTAAACTTCATGTTGATTTGAACTCGGCTCTCGCCAAGATAAGCATCAACTAAGATGTAGCTTTATAGTAAACTAATGTGATCCATCTGCATGTCCATCCATTTGCGTTGCTTTCCATCTCATGATGGAGATATCCTTCAGTTGGTGTTGATTGCTGAAGTGTAATGCTGGCTTCAGGGATCAGCTCATTTTGCCTCCCCAGCGCATCAGTACACACAACGGCTGCGATGCTGGCTCCAGGGATCAAACCAGTGCGGTCTCCCCAGCGCATCAGCATGACAACTATCCAGATTGAGCTAAGAAGGGTACATCGCTGGGGTCTTCAAGTGGGCACCTTCCGTCCTCTGTGTTTCGTTGACTAGCTCACGACACCTCAAGAGGGCTCAACAGTGATTCTGGCATCCCAGCATTACCCCCCTCCATCCCCAACTCAGCTCAGCCCAGCTTACTTACCCATATATCAGCATTGATTTCTTTCTATTGTGCTTGAGATCGCCATCCAGAATCTTTCCGTCTCAACCACAGCCAGTTGCTGCTCCTTTCTGCTGCTTCAGATAAGTTCTTCACTGTGCGACGCAACTCTTGGCAACTGAACCCAAAATCTCTGAGAAACCGGGTTTTAGAGTGTGCCACAAATCCTCGACAACCCACCTCCACTGGCTAAACTTAGACTCTCCATCCTCGCTGCTCCGTTTCAGCAGCTAGTTGAGCATACCGAAGTTTCTTCCTCTCATATACCTCATCCACAGCATCCTCCCATGGCACTTTTAACTCTACCAGATGAGCAAGGCATGCTGATCCAGACTACAAGACAATGTCTGGTCGAAGGTTAGTGGTGGCAATCTCAGGTGGAAAAATAAGATGTGAATGAGATGTGTTTTAAAGGTATCATTTCCTAGCATGATTTCTGCATTTAGGAGAATGTATTTAAGCCAATAGTAATAATAAAAAAGTATATGTTTAATTATCCAATAATTATATAATTTAAGTATTTTGTGATATGTAACACATACATTATATGTGTAATTCAATATGTTAACGTAACATTATTCAGCAGGTTTCATTTCGACTTTATGAAGCAAAATATTAACATAAGATTTATATTTTTACATAATCAGAATACATTGCAATGATTAATACATTTAAAAAATAGGTGGTTTTAATCGATTTTAAATTATTGATCGATTAATCTAATCTACCAACATGCTGTAGGAAAAAGCAATGCATGAGAAAGAAATCTAGAAAGATGTACTTCAAAAGGCGGTGTTAAACGGGTTGCAGGGAGATGTACCCCACATTTTGCCATCACTCAGAACACTGTTTCTCTGATGTTATTAGGGGGCGCCAAGACCTGACACAAAATACATTTTTCTGAATTCCTGGTGATTGTAAAAGCTCCACGGTAAATGGCAGATGGATTCAATTGTGTTACTCTTTCAGTAATGCTTAAGAGTTTACACAGTTTTAAAATTGAAACAAGCCTACCTCAAACTATCTCTTTTATTAAATGTATTTGTAGAAATTAGCTCTACATTACAGAAGTACAAGGCACTAGCACTTTATCTACATTTAAACAAAGAATGCCCCTATCATGCATTCAATTTGCTGGATACAGAGATAATGGGTCTGTGGTAAAGTGGCTGCTGATTATGAACAGGTGCAGAGGTGATGCAGTGCAAGAATAATCACAGAGAGGAGATTGTAATCCGTTTGGAAAAGGGGGTCTTTCATTTATACTTCCGGTCTGGTGGCCAAACAATAAATCTCCGACAATACACACCAATGTGTAATTCATGGAGGGAAAAGACAAGGGATTGCAGCCCAAAGAATAAATACACACTATCCGCCCCATAATTGTACTGAACACAGTCACCATTCCGGGTGTGTGCAGCAGTGCTCCTGGTGGGTGATAACAATTTATTAGTGACGGTAGTGAAGTGCTGTTCCAGCTTTGTGCTGGCCCAAGGCGACAGCTCCAGAAACATGTTAGCCATCTGGTGATTCACAAACAAAGACAATTACTAACAAGCACAAACAAACAAAACACTCATGAATATTTCTATTAACAGTAGTTACTGCGTCTCTCACAATTCTCCGGCCCCTTTTATGCCATCATGCATGACGCCTTGGTAAACGAGTGCAGCTGTCTTTACAATCTGCAGCTGCTAAGTTGTTTCCCTTCCAGGTCAATACGTTCTTGCAACGGAGTCTCACCTTCTTCCAGACTGACTGACTTCCCGACCCTGGAAACGAACTGTCAGGCCAGCCTGTCCAAAGGACTATACTTTCGCTGCTTTGAGCCCTCACAGGTCGGGAGGGAGATTTACAACCAAGATTCATTATATTTCTGTCACAGGGTCCTGTGATTGAATGCATCTTTATGTAATTTAAATGTTGATGTATATGTAAGAATCCACTAAGATGTTTTCATATTCCTGTTTTTGTTTTTGCATTCTACCCTTACAAAACTTCTTAATTCTTAATTCTCTTATTACACCTGATCTCTCATTATCTTCCCATATAAATAACGTACAGTATACTGTAGGTCATGTCTAAAGCTGTTTTATTCTTTGCATCAGTTGAATTACTTGTCTTTGCACCTGCTTTGAGTTAGTGCAGCCTATGCCTATTCAAGTTTTTTGACCTTTACTTTTCTGTGTTGTACTAATATATCAGCACTTAATGTCTTGTCTTGGTTTACTTTATATAGCTTTATGCTTGATATTTAAAGCTTGAAAACAAGTTTAGTGAACTTCTATTTGTTATTCTGTGTAAATTGTCTGCACATACTATTATTTTAAGGTATTGTTGTTTTTATTAACTGTAATATTTTCTAATATTTATAGTAAATAAAACCAATGAACTTTCCAAA
The DNA here is from genome assembly GCF_017654505.1 of Polyodon spathula. Lineage (NCBI taxonomy): Eukaryota > Metazoa > Chordata > Actinopteri > Acipenseriformes > Polyodontidae > Polyodon > Polyodon spathula. The sequence goes on from NC_054537.1 coordinate 86,625,401, forward strand.
AGCACACTTGAATGTTATACTGATAGGCTACAACCAGACCGCCTATTTTTTCCACAGCTATTCATTTCTTTTCCCACTTTATTTCTGTCAAAAACCCAAAAGCATTTTTGTGCATTTTATCTTTCAACAGAATAGTCTCTGCAACACAAATCTTAAATTGGCTTTATATTTTTTTTTGGAACTGAAATTGAATGTAGGATCCTCTAAATACGTTCTATTGAAACCAGACAATGCAAACTATAGAGCTGCATAGTGATAGAGAAGGCATATAAATATATGAACTAAAAAGTACAAAAAAAAGTATTATTGTATATACTTGTCTAAACTAAGGGACCCAAATAATACTGTTGTTTTGCTTCTTTCCTCAAACAGACCACACACTGATAGATTGTAAAAATATAGGTGCAAAGTACCTGCAATAAGGTAATTGACAATGCATAGTAATTAGTTCATCTGTCAAACACACCAACATCTGGCCAACATAACTCATCCTTATTAAACGATATACAGCACATGTAAAACTTAAAATACACAGAGGCACACCTTTTGCACTGATTTCTTTACATAGGGCCCCATACTGTATCTATAGATGCCCAACACTCCTGTCTGTTATAAATACAAACAGGGCTGTCATTGCAATCTTTCAGAGGTTACTACCCCCAGGAAGGGTGACAATAGTAAAATCATTAACAGTTACCACACGATGGAAATGATTGATGGTCTGTGTGACAGGGACCTGCATCGCGGCACTGGTTTTTCTGATGCATATGTGCCTGCAGCAAGAGCCAGACACTCTGTATTTTAAGCATGCTCCGTGTGTTTATGTCTGATGAATGAATTCAAACGTATTACACATCTGCTGAATAAACACATTACAGATGTTTTTATGTATTTATGTTGTACTATAGCTCCAATACTACATAATGGCAAAAGAAACCATATACAGGCATGCATATTCAATATATAAAGAATTTAAGCTCCCAGATCTTTGTAAACTACTAATTACATAGCGTCAGTTCTTTAAAACCACTTTGCTGTGTTTGGGCTATATTTTAACAGGCTAAAACGAACCTGAGTTGTAATGATGTGTGTGTGTGTGTGTGTGTGTGTGTGTGTGTGTGTGTGTGTGTGTGTGTGTGTGTGTAAATATATATCACACATGTGTTCCTTTTTCAACCAACCAACCAACCAAAAAAAAAAAAAAAGTCTACATTTTCTACATTTTCAACAAAGACAATACACTAAACAAAAACACATTAAGAAATAAAACAAAAGGTCTGTACAAAAACTCATGAAACATAGACAGGACAGCAACATGTATCTATAACGCCTGTGATTTCCCTTCTTATACACCTGTCTGGAGCCTCATTACTCATGAATCATTCAATTATTGCCCCAGACACATTCCCATATGCTTTCTCCACAGACACCTTATACCGGCCTCCATTGTGCCACAGTCATATTACCAAACCTTATGCCTCAGATGATATCAAAGAAACTGTTTGAAAAATGTGGTCATTTCCTTTGACATGTCAAGTAGGAAAAAACAAGTCCTTCAATTAGAATGTACATTTGTACCAAATACATGTTACTAATGGTGCTATGGACAAAAGCACCTCTCAAATATTTATCTTACAAAGAAGCATCCTTATCATTGCTCTACATTCTACGCTTAAAAACATATCTATAATGATGTACTGTAGAAATCTTTGCAGTACATAACATATCTGAACAAAAGAAGGTGTGAATAATATCAAAGTGCTACTACTGAGAAGACATTCACATTTTTCAGTGCTCACACGGTTTTGTTCCAAGTGTATTTTTCAACTTCTAAAGTAAATGTTACCGTCTAAAGTGACATTAATTTATAGCTTTCTTTTATTTATTAAGTTATCATCAGCATACAGCTTCAAGCTTACTATTGTTAAGCTAGTACTCACAGCTTCATTAGCTTGGGAGTAGCATTTGTAAGAAATATATTGGACCATTAAAGAAAAAAAAAATGCTGGATTTAGATGTACTATAGTGTAGTCCAGGATTTCAAAGCTTTAAATCCCCTGTATGGCTTTGGGTTTAAAAAATAAAATAATAATCCCGCTATATCCATTACAATTATATAACCAATTATACGGTCATTTTTTAAAATAGATTTAAAAGGGTGTTCTTTACTGTCACCGATGATTTTTGGTGCAGACTTTTCTGCTGTACATTAATGAACTTTGAAGACACCAGGATATTTCAAAATATAAGTCTGGAGTCTAGTTATAGGGAAATCAATCATCACTTAACTGAGCTCCAAACAAAACAAAATCTCAATGATAAGCAGTAGCTGCAGTAAAATTAAAGACAGCTTTCCACACTCGGTGAGCCCCAGAAGTATAATATTCCAAACTTAAAATAGCATACAGCATTGTAACTAAACATTAGCGTCCATTTAATGTAGGGTTACCATATGACTCCATGTACAGTAGGACAGTTCAAGCTTTTCAACTCACACCCCAAAGCATTCTGGTAAGTGCAGTCCTACTGTGAAAGGTACAAGACAGATAAAACATACCAGAATGCAGCTGGAAAGTCTGAACTGTCTCAAACTGTCCTGTACATGGATTCATATGGTAACCCTAATGTAATGTTTAAAAACATCAGTGGTTCTTAATGTAATTTAAGTTAACAAACTAGTTCCTAAACTGTCTCTGTCGTGCACATCTTTTCATTATAAAGATCTCAAATCTGCAGTTTTCAAACACATGTAAACATGTATTTTAATTTCAAAACTTGATATCTGGTCGAGGCCTGCATCGGGTTCGGGTCAGAATGTGAACTTTTTTGCAGATCGGGGCGGGTCAGAAAACCTTTTCTGGCCTATCAGCGTACTAGTCTGTAACACTCTTCTAAATACCCTATTAGAAGGTAAATGTATTTCCTGCACCAAAGCAGGGGGCGATTAGGGAGGAGTTAGCTGTTTGTTTTGTTTTGCTGTTTTGCTGTTAGCTGTTTTGTTCGGTTTGTTTTGTCGCTTGTTTGATACATCGAAATAACCTTTTATCACGTCTACTTGGTGATATTAAAAATGTCTGTGGACAACAGCCACAAAACTAGTACATCTTTAGTAATATGTTACTATGTTAAAATATATCCAGACCACTAGTTCTGTAGGTAAAGAACAAACACTTGCGGGTTCGGGTTAGGGTGCAGGTCTTATTAAAACGGGTCGGCTCGTGGTGTTCCGGGTTGGGGTCGGGTCCTGTAGTAGTGGGTCTCAGTAGGAAGCGGGTTGTAAAAGGACTCTGATATCTCGTTAAAGAAAACTGTTTGTAAGCCATGCTTTTTTAAAAAAATTTAAAATAAATTTAGTCGTCTCCAATTTTTTTACCCTGGTTTTCTCCCCAATTTAGTGTGCCCAATTGTTATCTGTGTCCTTAGCCTACCGCTAGCAACCCCACTGCTGACTTGGGGAACGGAGGCTGGAACCCTATCCTCTAAAATGTACTCCTGCCAATCTGTCATTTTGCGCACTGTGGATCCACCAGACCTATAGCACCAGAGGATCAACACAGATCTGGAGGCTCCACTTACGAAGCACAGGCACCCTATTGGCCACAGGGGTCACTGGTGTGTGGGGAGCTGTGGATTCCACTGCTGACCTAAGTCCTCTCTACCTGGGCAGCACTCTGCCAATTGTGCGCCACTGCCAGGGGGTCCCGGTCATGGTTGGATGTGACATAGCCTGAACTCGAACTTATGATCCCCAGGCTATAGGGCACATCTGCATGGAGCTCCTTTGCTGGATGCGCCACTCAGGCTCCCCAGTGTAAGCCATCCTTTTTAACTGAATTGTACTTACTCTGTCATTTTACCTAGAGAGTGAAATTGTTCCCACCCCCTCACTGGCTTATTTCCTGTCCATAACCAATTGGTGGCTTCCCCAATTGACTGACATGTTTTCAGCCAGTAACGTGCTTTGACCCAACAGACACTGCTGAGGCGAGATGATCTAGGTACTGCCAACACCACATTCTGCAGCACCATACATTTGAGGAAGGTCTTCCATCCAGGTACTAACCAGGTCCATCCTTGCTTAGCTTTAGACCTCTAATGAGATTTGGCTCGAAGGTGGTATAACTGCAGACACATTTTACCGAAGCCATTGTGATTTTGAACAATGAAAATGCAGGTTTTTCCCAGAATATACTGTAAAGCCATAAATATTTACAACCCTTTTAAGCGTTTTTCATGTATGAAAAAAATAAAACGCAAACATGTTTGGCACAAAATCAAATTCCACTAACAATACTTACTTTGTAAGTTATTCACAAATATTTATGATTTTAAAAAAAATACATTAAAAAAATTGTGGAAAAACTAAATAACCCACAAATATGTCTGTTTTCGGAAAATTGGTTTGCTTATATGAAGCAAAGATTGATTATTGAAATAAATACATCGTGGGTTATCAAGTTCACAATTTATAGTTGCTTATTTAGATCAGCACTTTAACACATGTGGGCTACTGGAAGGGGGCTTAGATAAAAGATATGAAATATAAAAATATCACATTGGGTACATGTTTTGTTGTTTTTTTTGCACAACACGATTCGTCTCCTGATTGGGTCTACTTGTATGCCTTTGTTAGCTTAAAATAGCTGTATATATCTTTTTGTAGCCTAAAGCATGTCCTGTTTCATTCAGCATTGTGCATGTAAATAGTCCAGCAGTGCCACCAAGTGGGAAACATTTCCTACTGTCAAAAATCAAATAACACAGTTCCAGATCAGAAATGTTTGTCAGTGCCATCCATACCCTACCACAGTGTGAAATACAAAATAAGTGCATCAGCGTGACCTATATTTATTATATGCACATGTAACAATGCAAGTGTGACATATATGTAACAATGGAAGTGTGACATGCACACAAACATTCATACAGACACAGTTTTATCCCCAGGTTACGATACTCTTAATAGCTTCTGCTAAAAAAAGGTCAGCAAGTGTCATCAGAATTGAATAAGTAGGTCTCTATATGCAACCCAAACTATTTAAAAAAGCCCACAAAACACATCAGAAAAAGCAAACGCATGTGTTGCAGTTCTCAACAAATGGAAAATAAATCATTTAAAAAAATTAGAACATAGAGGTAATAGTCAGATTAGAATTTTATAGGACATCCCTGACTGTCAATCTCTCAACTCAAATACCTAAACTAGACAGCAGAGGAATCTGAATGCAATTTACTCAGACCTACAGAATTGAGCTGGTTTAAGCAATTTAACTGTTTGATAAGGCCCACCTCATACAATTAAATGTCTCGAGCTTAAGGCTTAACAGGTAGTTTGCAGTCTATACTGAAGTGAAGACTATTCTTGTCCAAATAAGGACTTAATGGCTGTTTTTTAATAATTACTTAGGTATAAATACTTTTGGTATAACACTTACTTTAGTCTTATATTAATTGACTAGCTGCATTTCCAATGAAGGGCTTAAAGGAGGTTGTTGGTCACTGTGATAAGGATGGCTGTAGTGGTGATGTCAGGCCAGAATCAGGAACCAGACAAAGGCAGTAATGCAGGGCAAAAGAAGCTGCGGCACCATTTATTTATAAACACAAAAAATAAAATAAAAGGTTTAACAAAAAACACACACACACACACTCACACACACACATTTGCTCACAGAGCAAAACACAAGTTTAAACAAAACATATCATAAACACAACACATAGGTCAGGCTGGGCAGATTGCTTCACTGTTTCTTTGGTGTTTTTTAAAAATCTGTTTCTTTCTCCTCTCGTTCGCTCTTGTTCCTCCTTTCAAACACCCACACTGAACGTAGAGAGCTGCAGGCTTTTAGTTACTATGGCCGATGGGTTAACTGTCAATGATCTCATTACCCCTCAGCCACAATTTTTTTTTGTGTTTTTTTTTTTAGTTTTTATTACTCCTGGCAGAGGAGGAGCTGCCGACCTTGCCTCTGCCAGAACACATTTCAATAAAAACAAAAATGCACGACTACGCCGTCATACACATACATACCTAAACAATAATAATAATAATAATAATAATAATAATAATAATAATAATAATAATAATAATAATAATAATTTCCCCAGTCTTAATAGGTGTTCATTTAAAGTACTATGTCCAATCCTTAACCTATCTAACATTCTTTCCACTTTCCTTCCCAATTCTTATTCATCTAACTATTATTCACCTCTTTCTGAATATTAAGATAAAACCTCCCTTTTATTCTTTCATCTCATCTCTGCTGCCATTCTTTTACTATCATTTTTTCACAGACTCCCATTTCCTGCAATCCCAGAGGAATCACCACATTAATCTCTTTTTAACCTATTTTTTGCTGCAAGATCTATGGTCTCATTACCCATAATGCCAGAGTGACCAGGAATCAAAAGTAAAATCACTTCAATCCCCATTATTCCACATTCCTTATAATGTTTTATTATTTCAAACATAATATCTCTTCTATTAGTAAACTCCCCTTTCAATGCAATAAGTATGCTTAAAGAATCCGAAAATATGACATTTTTTGGTTTTATTTCAGCTATTTTAACTATACATAGTTATATGTATAGTTACCATTTCTGCAGCATACACTGATACATGGTCTAATATCCTTGCTATTTTACAAATATCCAATTCTGGAATATAGTACGCTATTGCCGCTCTTCCTGTTTTTGGATCCTTGGATTCATCTCTATATTCATAGTGTTTCTGTACTCTTCTCCTCTACAAAAGCCTGACTCTTTCTTTTCAATTCCTTCGTTTCCCCCTCCTTTCTTCACTTGCTCACTGAATTCTATACAATAATTAGGTTTTTCCACCAACCACCCCAGTAACACATTTATATTAACATTATCTACCAACTTCAGCTTTTCAATTCCAAATTCCTTTATCCATTTTTGCATCCAATAACCCAACACACCCCCATTTGTTTTCTACCTCTCCTTTGTATAATGATTAACCCACCTATCTTCTATGCTTTTCCTAGAAGGAAATTCTATATGCATAGAGTTAGCCTTTCTTTATCCAATACTTTATACATAACCATTTTCTCCTTAATTCCAATGGCATCTCATTTATCAATACCTGCACAGCATTTATTGGAGCAGATTCCATAGCTCCTATGCATACCCTTATTGCTTAGCTCTGTATATCATCATCATACTGGTTTTATTTGCTCCCCAACTCGTTCCTGAAATACTTCTTAGTATATTTATCCTTCCAAGTTAATTTTTTCTCAAACCACACTCCCAAGTATCTAAATTCCTCCACCTCTTTAAGAACCTTATCTTGGTAGCAGCCGTGAATTAACAAACTGTGAGGCTTATATGCCCCACGGTAAGTGTGGGCAGCTGGCTCTAATTTACAATGGTCATGCCAACTGCCAAAACAATTAACAAATCATACAATTAAATTAAACAATTATACCATTTTTATTAAGATGGCTGCCTTTTCCAGACACCCTCACCAAGATGGAGCAAATGTTTTCTAAACCCCCGGGGTCCTAAAGCCTTCTGATTGAGGTCAGGAACACCTACTCTACAACAATGCCTAAAGAAAGTGCGTTATCCATAAATAGAGCACTTTGTTTAGCTGCTTTATTGCCATAGTATTTATAATTAACACCTGTCAAGTAAGCCCCTTTTTTGGTCAAGAATAGTCTTCACTTCAGTATAGGGGGTGCAAATCCTCTCTTAACTGCCAATTACCAGCTCATAAGGCACAGTTGGGAATAAAGTTAATATGTACCTAACAAAGTCTTATGCACTGGCTATCCATGATTTATTAAGTACTAGTTATTCACAAATAAATGACCAATACACGTCTAATAAGTGATGCTTAAAATAAAGTGCTACCTGCGTGATATGTGAAATATTAGCATAGCCCCTCCTTCATAACCATTAAATGACTCCCAATGGCATGGCACTGAGAAGTGTGTTGTAAACCCATGTCATAATAAATAACGACAGGGTCAAGTGGACTTTATGATGTCATTTCACTGTGTAAAAATGACATCATAAAGTACTTTAAACCATATCAACAACAGCAACTGTTTTTTTGTATGTATTTATTCAACTGTTATTTCAATTACATTTCTAGTTGAAAACCAAAATATATTATCATTAAAAGGGCTAGAAAATATAAAAACTGAGGAAGGAGCGCTTGTGGCCTGGTTCCTTTTATTTCTGAAAAAAAACTCGAGTCTTCGTGAGTGGTAGACAGAAAACCAAACGTGCGTTTGGAAGGTACCTAAAAACGAGTGAGTACTGATAAATATAGGATGTTTTTACAGATAAAACAAGAATTACCTTTTTATCAAAGTATAAAATTATACAAAACAGTGATTTGTATGGTATGTATTGTGTATAGGTTTTTTTTTTTTTTTAATGTTCAGTTTTATCAAATACTAAAGGAAAACCTGTTTCTGTCTGCAAAAGACTTAAAACTGGGTGAAAATTCACCTTTCAGCAGGACAATGATCCAAAGCACAAGGCCAAAGCTACACTGGAGTGGCTTAAGAATAATAAAGTGAATGTCCTTGAGTGGCCAGTCAAAGTCCTGACTTGAATCCTATTGAGAATCTGTGGAAAGACTTGAAAACTGCTGTCCATAAGCGATCCCCAAGCAAACTGAGAGAGCTTGAGCAAATCTACCAAGAAGAATGGGCACCAATTGCACCAAGCCAGTGTGCAAAGTTGGTAGAGACTTACCCAAAAAAACTTGCGGCTGTAATTGCTTGACGGGTCTGAACACTAATGCAATCAACATATTTCAGTTTTTTCTCTTTAGTTTTTACTGTAACTTATTTTACCCTTAGAAGTCTTCAGTTTGAGCATTCAAGTTTTGAATAAAATATTAAGTTTAAAATAAAGTTTAAATAGGACACCATAGGAAGGGTCTGAATACATTTCCAAAGCACTGTATATATATATAGAAGACTTTGATATTATCGATATTGATATAATATTTTCATATTGTTGCACACCACTAAACATTAGTATTAACAATTTCTTTCTTTTTTTTTTTTACTGGATCTTCCTGTTATGTGTTTTTGATGTGTTGAGGCATCCTGAGATCTGCTGAAATCAAACAGTGAACACAAAAGAGGCAGTGATTTATAGGATAAACACTTTTTTATGTATTAGTATACATAAAGGAATCCTTTTAAAGTATAGATTCAAACACATGCTCCCTTGAGAAAGATATGTACAGCATATCGAAATGGTGGGCAGCTGGCTCTTTGAGCATGTGTTTGAATCAAAACATTGGAGGTATTTATAGGTTTTTGGACACGGCAACAACTACTTGTTATTGTTTATATACAAATCCATGATTTATTCTTACATGATGTAATGGTGTTCTATATATTGTGACATCATTTTTACTTCTATCTTTAAATCTGTATTAATATTATCATGCAATGCTGGCTGAGGATCAGCCTTGATTTGGCCTCCCCTGCACATCAGCATTCATAACTTTTGAATGAATTTGTTTTATTTATTTATTTATTTATTTATTTAAATGTAAATTATATATTTATTGCCGTTAATTAGTCCATTCTTTTCTGTTGAGTCCTGCTGGCGATGTGCAGAGGACATGTGCATGTCAGTAGGTTCACAGAAGAGGTCAGTCTCAATTGAACCTTCTTCAAGTTTTACTATGGTATCGGAAAATTATATTTCTTTTCTTGTCCATCGAAGGTCCACCTTAATATTGCTGTGTATTTCATTTACCATTTTATGAAACTGGAAAAGAGATTATTTTCCATGTGTCCAAACCCCAAAAATATCATCTACAAACCGAATGTATTCTAAAGGTTCTCTTTCCGATTTTTTAAGAAATTGTTCTTCCCATTTCTCTATGTACATACTAGCAAAATGCATTCCTAATTTATATCCTATTGCTGTACCATCGATTTGTTTGTAATTCTTATCAATAAATGTAAAATAACTGTTTTTTTTTTTTTGTTTTTTTTATCATGTTCAGCACCTCTGCTGTGGGTATTGATTTATCTAGTCTATTATCAAGTGCTTTTTGACAAGCTTCTAAAGTTTCTTTACGAGGGACACTTGGATACAAGGATTTTACATCCATGCAAAATAAAACTGTATTCTCTGGAAGGTTGTACTTTAATGATTCAAGTCCTTTTTTTTTTAAATTGTGTTATATCCTTAACACAGCTTGATAATTTCTCAACGTGTGACCTGAGTTGTTTTTCTGCTATTTCAGCTATTATGTTTCTTGGATTATCAATAGTGTTGACTATCATTTTCTTTGTTCATTTTAGGATTTCCTTTTGCTAGGCCTGTTCTTGCATTATCTGGCTGCATGTATTTTTTTAATTCTTTTGATATAATGTCTTTATTGTATAGTCTCTCCGCAATTTCATTAACATCTTTTAACGATTTATTGATCTTATTGCTTTTAACTTCTTCATATGTATCCATATTATTTAATTCACAATATTGCAATATAGAAATATGGAAATTGCGATATGGAAGTCAAAATATAGGTATTGGTGCCCATCACTACTAACAGTTAAAGAAAAAAAAAACATCGCTTTTAAAGAAAAACTTCAACAAATAAATTGACAGCTTTACAGAACAACTGTGCTGAAATATTAAAAACAAATTCTTCTATGTGCTTCTTTTCTCTCTATTTCAGACAATTTTCAGAACGTACTTTGACATAAAGATAAAATGTAGGTGTTAAGTCAGGTAAAATAATGTAGCCAGCATGTAAGGACTGTCTATTGTGTTCCTTTAGGGAGTGACACCGATCATTTTTCAATGAAAGAGACTCTTCCGTACTCTAATGAAATGGATGATGCATCAGGTGAACATTTGCAGGCTCAGTTCGATGTTGAGGATCCTTCAGAGAAGGAAGATGACCTGAAACTGAGCAGCTTCCAAGAGTTCCCTGGAAGTTATGAATTGCCTTCCTTGAGTCCTATTGCTATAGAAGGACTTTCAACCAGCCAGTTCTTCTCCAATACAGGTGAAACAGAAGTCTCCGAAGGGGAGTCTGATATCATTGGTTCGCCAATAGGAGGGCAGCTGATGTTTGATATGGAAATGGAGGAGATGTCAAGGAGTGACTATTCACAAGTTCAAAGTATCTCTGAGGGCACTTCTATTAAAGAGGAATTGTCTGCTGATGATTCCACTACCATTGTAGACAGGGACAACACAGAGCAAACTGATGACAAACATGAAGAGTCCCCCCAGAAGCAGGCATGTCTTTTGACTGAAGAGAGAGTTTCAGTTGGGGAAGAAGGGTTCCATGCCATTGACGATAAGGTAAGAAATGTGCTGAACAATGTAAGGCTAAGAGAAATGAAAAAGGCTGTTTTCACTTTACTGACACATGAGTGGCTATGGTTGCCAACAAGTGCCAGCAGGTTCCTTTAGCATAGCATGGCATATTAGGGTTAAAGGGTACTGTGGAAGGGTGGTGGGTGATTCACTGACACATGAGACAGAACAGATGTACTTGGGACACCACATAGGTGCCCAGTTTTATTTTCAGGACTTTTACTTTTTACCCGCAGAGGGCACTGTTGTCTGTGGGCTGCCTATCAATGATGATAGACAGCACCACGGAAATAACAAAGCTGGTAATAGAATTAACTGCGGGCGCACTCACAGGTGCTCAAAATAATAATGAAAACAGAAGGTGAAAAGAACAAGGAAAAATAAAACAATAATAAAACTACAAATAAAAGATGCTGCACTCGGCAACGTTATCCCAGTCGCTGCTACCCGCACTATCCGGATCACCGACCTACTCTAGCGGCTCCCTGCCTGCTCTAAACAATACTTCGGGGGTCTGCCCTAGGGTTCCCCGATGTCACTCTCTGGCTTGTTCGTTGCTGTCTTTCTCCCAGCTGGTTTCTCTGTCCTCAACCAGCGCTTCCGCACACACAGCGCGTCTAAAAGGGCAGACCTGAGGAAACAGTAGAGCATTATCTTATCGGGCTAACAGTCTCTCCAAGACCCGTCTCCCAGCCATTCAGAGAGAGGGAAAGTCCACACACCCACTTTCCCACCTCCCCGTGTCACTTCCATGACTCACAGGCGGTTGTTGGATGACTGCTGCCCTCTTCCTGCAGCACTGTGAATACTGTCAGCACAGATCTCCCCTTGCTACAGGTACATAAGGACCTTTTATTTTATTGTGTTTCATGTTCCCATGTGTTGCTACAACTGTTTATGTAAGGTGTGTGTATTGTTTTATTTTTATTTTTTTTTTACATTTTGACCACTTTTTAAACTTTTAAATTGCATTCCCTGCCTCAAGGTGGCTTCCCAGGTACCTGCATGCACCTCTCAGAACTACATCATACTTTGTTTATTAGAATGGTTTTAACAGACAATCTTATCATTGCTATCTTTTTCATAACTTTTTTTTTTATCTGCTGAACGTGTACCCACATATTGGTATGTCAATTTTCAGATGCAAACTGACAAGGGTGATGTATTATTATTGATGGATCGACAACAGGAATCGACAGCATTTGTGGAGGCACTTCAAAACACCTTGATCTACAGGATGGACTGTGTTAAGAATTTGATTCAGTCAAACGGAACAGCCAATCAGAGAATCCAGGAGGCGCTGATACAAATCAACAGAGTAGCTACATGCACAGATCTGGCTGGAGAAAAGGTAAGGACCTGTGGTAACACCTCTCACCTCTCGACCAATGAGAACATTGCATTGAACTCCAAAGTAAAAGTTTGTATTTAAAGTGTGCCTGTTTTTAGCTCTTTCAAAAAATATTTAGCATAGGTAATTAGTACAGAATACAAACCAAAACTCTCATTCACAAACAACACAAATGTATTGTAGTTTATGCATATACATTATTGTAAATTATTTCCTAATAAAATTGCCTAAAAGCTTGTAATAACTGTTTAAGAAACTTCTTGAGATTGTGAGACAATAGTGCTATCCTTACCCAGTATAGGAGATACACTGGGGTATACTCCTCCAGTTTGGAGAAAGGGGGGTGGTGGTGGTGGTGGAGACGGGGTTGGATGGATAAAAGGGTTTCTGCTATACACCAAGTTTGCATTTAGGATGTTAGTTATATATAGGGCTTGAAGTTTTCAGTTTTAACTGATAATAACCATAAAAAAAAAACCCCAAAGACCTATTTAAAAAATTCAGTTTTAATTTTTTTAAACCAATAACCCTGGGTTTCGGCAATATATTTGTAATAATGTCAATCATTCACTACTGTTTCTACATAAAGAAACCATCTTTCAGAAAGCCTTTTGGGGGGCCCAGCCCAGAGTCCATTTCATTTTTTTTTCTGAGCTCAATAATGACTAGATGTAAAAAGAAATATATAGGTGCTGTCTACTCTACTGGGATTAGAAAAAAAACACAGCAAGGTAGTATTGGCGGACTGTCAATCAAAGCACAAATTCGCAAATCACAGCTGACAGATTGTCTATCTGCAGGCGGGACGCAGAGTGAGCTCCCTGGCAATAGGTCAGTGTTAAGGTAATGTGACTGCTCTGATGGGAGATGTGATAGTAAAGGTGTAATTTCGAAAGCCCTGCTTGTTTTGTTCAAAAGTTCAGTCTGCTTGAGGAGTTCCAGGTACAGCTAAAGCCAAAAGTTTTGCATCACCACATTTTTTTTTTGATTGAGTTTTTTTTTTTTTTAATGCACGGAGCCAAATAAATGGGTTTACATTCCCAAACAATAATCGTTATCTGCCCCACAATACTAAAACACAGTCACCAGTCCGGGGTGTGTGTATTAGTGCTCATGGTGGGTGATAACAGGCAATTTTTGTAACAGTTGTGAAATGCTGTTCCGGCTTGTGCTGGCCCAAAAGCGACAGCTCCGGAAATGTGTTTAGCTGTCTGCTGATTTAACAAACAAGACAATTACTAACAACTCGGAAAAACAAACAAACACTCACGAATATTCTTTTCACACAAAGACAGTTCTCAGGCAGTTACTACTGCGGCTCTCTCAGTCCTTCCAGGTTAATGCACACAACCCAAATGAAGGAAAAGATTAACAATTCTCCGGCCCCTTTATGCTATCACGCATGACCCCTTGGTAAACAATTGCAGCTGCTTTTATTGCTTGCAGCTGCTACCTCATTTACCCTCCAGGTCAATACATTCCTGCAACGGAGTCTCGCCTTCTTCCAGGCTGACCGACTTCCCGACCCTGGAAATGAACTGTCAGGCCAGCCCGCCCAAAGACTTTTCTTTTCGCTACTTTATGATCTCACAGGTCGGGAGGGAGATTTCCAACCAGAACTCATTATATTTCCGTAATAGATCCATAATATTAATGTTATAGTTTATTACATATGATATAAATACTGCACAAACAGCGTCACCCAAATCATTGTCAGTCATGATGCTAGAACAGAAATGGAACTAAATGATTTCGCGAAAAGGCTAAAACCTGTTCCATTTACACCGAACAAGCAGAATGTGTCTGAGTCTGTCCGCCTCACGAAATTCCGCCTTAACTAACGGTTGGTAACAATCCAGTGTTTAAAAACATGCCTTTTGGGATATTAATTTGTTAAGTGTGTTCATATAATTATGTTTCTGCTTATGAGTTGTAATGAATGCATTTGTACTGTGGCCTAAGTTTTGGAGATGTGTATTGCTGCAGAACGAAGGCTCCCACAGCATAGCTCCCACAGGGTAGCTCACACAGGGTAGTGCTGCATGCACAACTCATGATATATGTCACCATTATATGCTACATGCCAATCACATGACCGGGGTGATAAATGTAGGTTTAAACAAAGTTTATTTCATAAGAATAACCTAACCCTAATCCTAAGGTTTGTGGGGTATTATGGTCACATCGCAGCACTACATAAATTACGAGCTGTGCATGCAGCACTACCCTGTGCGAGCTAGCCTGTGTGAACTGGGGGGGGCCAGTAAACACTACCGCCGGTACTGCTTGTATTCAATGAGATTTATTGATAAACCAGGAAGTGAGTTGGGTTGAGAGGTTGGAAACACTGTACATGTGAGCTGCAGTAATACAAACCTAAGATTGTAATATATCTGCATCCAGCTGAATTTTTGATTTAAGAGTTATTTCTTCACCACGGCCGAACCCTAACATTACAGTGACAGATACATAGGCGGTATAGGGTGTAAAACTAAATACTTCTCGCAATTCTCATATTCAAAATGCATCTAGTTCTAAATTGCCAGAGTCCTAAATGTGGACACCTTCAGTAAGTTAGCATATGTATTAGTAATATGTATATGCAATATATTATGGAAACTGAAAATGGATACATTTGAGAGTTGTTTATTTTTAATAACTGGAAATAACAGATTTTGCCAAATAAAACCTGAAATATTCAAGCCCTAATTATACTGTAAGCCACGCCCCCATTGGAACCTACACATACCAGCTCCACTTATTTATTATGCTGCGTGTAGATTTCACACTCAGTAGTCCAATACAAAATAATTGAAAGTTTAAACTGTTTAAACTGACTAAACAGAATAAATAAGTTAATATCAGCTTTTCTTCTGTTTCTATTAAAATGTAATGACTTATAATATGTGTATAGAGTATGTTTGGTGGTTACCTCTAATCATGCTGAGAGTGTATTTTCTCTTAAATCTGACACAGCAAACAAATGTGCAAGAAACACATGACCAAGAGGTAATCACCAAACACCTAAAAACATACAGTAGAGTTTGCTGTGTCTCCTCCTCAGGAATGGTTAGAGCATGACCTAGAGGAAGGGGAAGGAGAGAACTTGAACAGAGGGATGCTGCCACAAATTCAACTGCAGAATCAGAGCATGTTAAGCCAAAAGGCAAAGGATTTAAAAGAGGCTAACCACTGCCTGATTGAATATAGAGAGTTGCTGAAGAAATGTGAACTTGAAAATGTGCTACTGAGGAAGGCAGAATATGGTCTTCAAGAGAAAGCAACGGAATTAGAGAAAGCCCTGTGCAAAGCAAAAAACGACAATGAACAGTTAATGAATCTGCAGAATGAGAACATTGCTTTGAGCTCCAAAGTAAAAATCTTGGAAGATGTGTGTTATAAAAAAAGACAACTCATGGATACTGTTAGGAATTATGAAAATGACCTCAAGGAAATACAAGACACCAAGGAGAAGGCTTTAGTAGAAAAAGAAGAACTGGAGAAGTCTTACAAAACCTTACATTCAATTCACGCAAACAGTGCTAAGGCACTCCAGGAATCACAGGATGAGAACAAGAGCCTTAACATAAAGCTTGCAGAAAAGAGTAAAGATCACACATTCCTCTTGGAGCAGTGTGAATCTGATCAGCAGGCAAAGAAGACATTGATGAACCAGTGTGCTAAGCAGCAGTTCTCCCTAAGGACAAAGGAGGAAGAAATTGTAATATGCAGTAGATACATAGTGGATCTTGAGCAAAAGTTGAAGTCCTACAATGCAAATATGGATAAAATTAAAATTAAGAATGATAATCTGAAGACCTCAATTGAGTCATTGAATAAGGAGTTCAATTTAAAGGAAGCAAGTTGGAAGAAAGAGAAAGATCAGCTCAACAGCATGTATTTACGTTTTGTAGCTGAGGTGGAGACACTGAGGAGGGAGTGTGATAAAGAGCACACTGAAACTGAGAATCTAAAGCTTCAGGTGCAGGCAGCCAAACTGGAGAATGTTCAGCTCAGGCAGCTGACTGATTCAGGCAAAGCAGAAAAGGAAGCCCTCAGACTGGATGTTGACAAGTGGAAGCAACAAGTCGGCAGGATTCAGGAAAAGCAAGCTGAAAAGGTATTCAGGTCTTTGAGCCATTTCATTGTCTCATTTCTCCCAGTTACACAACTGTATTTTGTGTAAAGTACAGTTTGGTCTAAAGTAGGTATGTTACCTCTTAAAAATATATAAACACCATGTTGACTAAAATGGTCATGGTTGGTCATGGTTGAAGGAAGTAATGCTAGTTGTTGAGTAAATAATCAACAATCAATAATCATCTCCAAAATACTGATTTCTGCTTATCAATGTACTGCGTTTGCACTTTCTGTCACTGACAATCACAAACTGAACGTACTTTCTCAAAACGTGCAGTTATGGATGCGTGTGTACTCGGTCTGCACATGCTCCCCCAATGGTTGTTACATGCGTATTCGTGTTCACTTAACGTTAGAGTCCAGCTGCAGGAGTACAATCATAGGATGAACACCACATTTCTAAAATAATGCTATTTTATGCTAGCACTTTTTTTGCAGAGGGAGAACATTGATTTTGCCAGTGCAGTTAGTGTCGTAGAGAGCTGTTTAAAGGTTTTTGCAGCCTGAGAATGGATGGAAAGTTTCGTGAGTACTATTAAAAGCTGTACATCAGGCTAATGGACTGAATCTGCAAATGCCTTTTTTTTATATCAGCACAAAGCTTCATCAAGGCACCTTGTTCAACTTTCAAAGTCATCATTTCATCAACTTGAGCCGCCAGTCAGTCACGGAAACATGTCATACGATTATCAACGTTCCAGTCAATGTCCTCCTACCCCCAATAGACTATACTCTCATAAACTGCTCCCGACCAATCAATAGGTTTTGCAGACGCCTCTCAGGTTCTGCAGCGGTCTCAGATCTCTGCATTCTTCATCTCTCCCAAAAGCAGCTCCATCTCTGGATCCATCTAAATCTGCCTTAACACTGAAAGACCAATATCTATCACTTTAAGCAGATCCCTACTCTCTGCAGCAGA